>NW_028227313.1:441943-512860 GCF_978045245.1 Mus caroli | reverse complement strand
CTACAGTGTGATTTTCTTTTTTTTCCCGACTTTTAAAGGGTTTCTTACCATATTCCATGTCCTACTCTGTAATTTTCTCATTTTTCGACTTTTTCAGGGTTTCTCACCATATTGGAGGTCCTACTCTTGTGTGATTTTCTTATTCTTCGACTTTTTCAGTTTTTCTCACCACATTCCAACTCCTACAGTATATTTTTCTCATTTTTGACTTTTTCATGGTTTCTCATCATATTCCAAATCCTACAGTGTGATTTTTTCATTTTTCGACTTTTTCAGGGTTTCTCACCATATTGCAGGTACTTCAAGTTTGATTTTCTTATATTTCGACTGTTTCAAGGTTTCTCACCATATTTAGGTCCTACTGTGTGATTTTCTCATTTTTGAATTTTTCAGTGTTTCTCACCATATTCCAGGTCCTACAGTGTGGTTTTCTCATTTTTCGACTTTTTCAGGGTTTCTCACCATATTGGAGGTCCTACAATTATGATATTCTAATTTTTTAACCTTTTCAGGGTTTCTCTCCATATTCCAGCTCCTACAGTGTATTTTTCTCATTTTTTTACTTTTTCACGGTTTCTCATCTTATTCGAAGTCCTACAGTGTGATTTTCTCATTTTTCGACTTTTTTATGGTTCCTCACCATATTTCAGGTACTACAAGTTTTTATCTTATTTTTAGACTTTTTCAGTGTTTCTCACCATATTCCAGGTACTACAGTGTGATTTTCTCATTTTTTGACTTTTTCAGGTTTTCTCATCGTATTCCAAGTCCTAGAGTGTGATTTTCGCATTTTTCGAATTTTTCAGGGATTCTCAGCATATTCCAGTTCCTACAATTTGATTTTCTAATTTTTTGACTTTTTCAGGGTTTCTCATCATATTTCAGGTACTACAAGTTTTATCTTATTTTTAGACTTTTTCAGTGTTTCTCACCATATTCTAGGTACTACAGTGTGATTTTCTCATTTTTCGACTTTTTCAGGGTTTCTCACCATATTCCAAGTCCTACAGTGTGATTTTCTCATTTTTAGACTTTTTCTGGGTTTCTCATCATATTCCAAGTCCTAGAGTGTGATATTCTCATTTTTCGACTTTTTCAGTGTTTCTCACCATATTGCATGTACTACAAGTTTTATTTTCTTATTTTTGAACTGTTTCAGGGTTTCTCACCATATTCCAGGTCCTACTGTGTGATTTTCTCATTTTAATACTTTTTTAGTGTTTCTCACCATATACCAGGTACTAAAGTTTGATTTTCTAATTTTTCGACTTTTTCAGGGTTTCTCACCATATCCCAAGTCCTACAGTGTGATTTTCTCATTTTAAGACTTTTTCAGGGTCTCTCACCATATTGCAAGTCCTACAAGTGTGTATTTCTTTTTTTTTTTTTTTACTTTTTCATGACTTCTCAACCATATTCCAGCTCCTACAGTGTCATTTTCTCATTTTTCGACATTTTCAGGGTTTCTTACCATATTCCAGGTCCTACAGTGTGATTTTCTCATTTTAAGACTTTTTCTGTGTTTCTCATCATATTCTTGGTCCTAGTGCATGATTTTCTCATTTTTCGACTTTTTGAGGGTTTCTCACCATATTCCAAGTCCTACAGTGTGATTTTCTCATTTTTTGAATTTTTCAGGGTTTCTCATCATATTCCAAATCCTAGAGTGTGATATTCTCATTTTTCGACTTTTTCAGGGTTTGTCACCATATTGCATGTACTACAAGTTTGATTTTCTTATATTTCGACTGTTTCAGGGTTTCTCACCACATTCCAGGTCCTACTGGGTGATTTTCTCATTTTAATACTTTTTTAGTGTTTCTCACCATATTCCAGGTACTACAGTGTGATTTTTTCATTTTTTGACTTTTTCACGGTTTCTCATCATATTCCAAGTCCTAGAGTGTGATTTTTGCCTTTTTCGTATTTTTCAGGGTTTCTCAACATATTCCAGGTCCTACAGTTTGATTTTCTCATTTTTCGACTTTTTCAGGGTTTCTCACCAGCTTCCAGGTCCTACTGCGTGATTTTCTCATTTTTCGACTTTTTTCAGGATTTCTCACCATATTCTGGGTCCTACTACATGATTTTCTCATTTTTCGACTTTTTCAGGGTTTCTCACCATATTCCAGTCCTAGAGTGTGATTTTCTCATTTTTTAACTTTTTCAGGGTTTCTTACGGTATTCCAGGTTCTACATTGTCATTTTCTCATTTTTCGAATATTTCAGGTTTTCTCAACATATTCCAGGCCCTACACTGTCATTTTATAATTTGCGACTTTTTCAGAGTTTCTACCCATATTCCATGTACTACAGTGTGATTTTTCTCATTTTTTGACCTTTTCAGGGTTTCTCACCATATTCCAGGTCCTAAGGTGTGATTTTCTCATTTTAAGACTTTTTCAGTATTTTTCACCATATTCCAAGTACTACAGTGTGATTTTCTATTTTAAGACTTTTTCAGTGTTTCTCACCAAATTCCAGGTCCTACTGCGTGATTTTCTCATTTTTCGACTTTTTCAGGGTTTCTCACCATATTCCAAGTCCTACAATGTGATTTTCTCATTTTTCGACTTTTTCAGGGTTTCTCACCATATTCCAGATCCTACAGATTGATTTTCTCATTTTTCGACTTTTTCAGGGTTTCTCACCAGCTTCCAGGTCCTACTGCGTGATTTTCTTATTTTTTGACTTTTTTTTCAGGGTTTCTCTCCATATTCTGGGTCCTACTGCATGATTTTCTCATTTTTCGACATTTTCAGGGTTTCTCACCATATTCCAAGTTCTAGAGTGTGATATTCTCATTTAAGACTTTTTCAGTGTTTCTCACCATATTCCAGGTACTCCGGCATGCTTTTCTCATTTTTCGACTTTTTCAGGGTTTCTCACCATATTCCAAATCCTACAGTGTGATTTTTCATTTTTTGACTTTTTCAGGGTTACTCATCTTATTCCAAGCCACACACATCTTTAAATTTTTAGAAGAAAATGTGAGGCTGTGTTTATATACATCAAATGCAGATCGTAAGAGGGATTTAGATTCTCCAGAATCTGACACCCTCTTCTGGAGTGTCTAAAGATAGCTACAGTGTACTTATATCTAATAAATAAATAAATAAATAAATAAATAAATAAATATATAAATAAACATTTTTTTAAAAAGGATAAGAAAGAAAGAAAGACCAGGCAGGCCTGCCATCCTTATCTCTGTCTGTCTGTCTGTCTGTCTGTCTGATACCCTGGAACTGGAGAAGGGCCACCATATAGTTGCTGGTAGTTGATCCCAGATTCTCTAGAAGAGGAGACAATGCTGTTAATTGTTTTGTTATGTTTTTCACTGTTTTTTTTTATTACATATTTTCCTCAATTACATTTCCAATGCTATCCCAAAAGTCCCCCATACCTCCCCCCACTTCCCTACCCTCCCATTCTTCTCAGTGGCCCCACACATCTTTAAATTTTTAGAAGTATACGTGAGTCTGTGTTTATGTACATAATATGCAGGCCAAAAGAGGGATTTAGATTCTCCAGAATCTGACACCGTCTTCTGGAGTGTCTGAAGACAGCTACAGTGTACTTATATCTAATAAATACATAAATAAATAAATAAGCAAACATTTTTTCAAAAGGATAAGAAAGAAAGAAAGACCAGGCAAGCCTGCCATCCTTATCTCTGTCTGTCTGTCTGACAGTCTGTCTGATCCCCTGGAACTGGAGGTGGGCCACTATATAGTTGCTGATAGTTGATACCAGGTTCTCTGGAAGTGGAGACAGTGATGGTAATTGTTGAGCCCTTTCAGTGGTCCCACCAATCTTTAAATTTTTAGAAGTATATGTGAGGCTGTGTTTATGTACATCATATGCAGACCATAAGAGGGATTTAGAATCTCCAGAATCTGAAACCCTCTTCTGGAGTGTCTGAAGGCAGCTACAGTGTACTTATATCTAATAAATACATAAATAAATAAATAAATAAATAAATAAATAAATAAATAAATAAACATTTTTTTAAAGGATAAGAAATAAAGAAAGACCAGGCAGGCCTGGCATCCTTATCTCTGTCTGTCTGTCTGTCTGTCTTTCTGATCCACTGGAACTGGAGATGGGCCACAATATAGTTGCTGGTAGTTGATCCCAGGTTCTCTGGAAGAGGAGACAATGCTGTTAATGGTTGAGCCCTTTCAGTGGCCCCACACATCTTTAAATTTTTGGAAGTAAATGTGAGTCTGTGTTTATGTACATCATATGCACACCATAAGATGGATTTAGATTATCCAGAATCTGACACCCTCTCCTGGAGTGTCTGAAGACCGCTAAAGTGTACTTATATTTAATAAATACATAAATAAATAAATAAACATTTTTAAAAAGGATGAGAAAGAAAAAAAACCAGGCAGGCCTGCCACCCTTGTCTGTCTGTCTGTCTTTCTGTCTGATACCTTAGAACTGGAGATGAGCCACCATATAGTTGCTGGTAGTTGATCCCAGGTTGTCTGGAAGAGGAGATAATGCTGTTAATTGTTGAGCCCTTTCAGTGACCCCATACATCTTTAAATTTTTGAAGTATATGTGAGGCTGTGTTTATGTACATCATATACAGACCATAAGAGGGATTTAGATTCTCCAGAATCTGACACCATCTTCTGGAGTGTCTGAAGACAGACACAGTGTACTTATATCTAATAAATAAATAAATAAATAAATATATAAATAAACATTTTTTAAAAAGGATAAGAAAGAAAGAAAGACCAGGGAGGCCTGCCTTCTTTATCTCTGTCTCTCTGTCTGTCTGTCTGTCTATCTGTCTGATACCCTGGAACTGGAGATGGGCCACCATATAGGTGCTGGAAGTTGAACCCAGGTTCTCTGGAAGAGGAGACAATGCGGTTAATTGTTGAGCCCTTTCAGTGGCTCCACCCATCTGTAAATTTTTAGAAGTATATGTGAGGCTGTGTTTATGTACATCATATGCAGACCATAAGAGGGATTTAGATTCTCCAGAATCTGACACCCTCTTCTGGAGTGTCTGAAGATAGCTACAGTGTACTTTTATCTAATAAATACATAAATAAGTAAATAAACATTTCTTAAAAAGGATAAGAAAGAAAGACCAGGCAGGCCTGCCATCGTTATCTCTATATGTCTGTCTGTCTGTCTCTCTGTCTGATCCTCTGGAACTGGAGATGGGCCACCATATAGTTGCTGGTAGTTGATCCCAGGTTCTCTGGAAGAGGAGACAATGCTGTTAATGGTTGAGCCCATACAGTGGCCCCACACATCTTTAATTTTTGGAAGTAAATGTGAGTCTGTGTTTATGTACATCATATTCAGACCATAAGAGGGATTTAGATTCTCCAGAATCTGACACCTTCTTCCTGATGTCTGAAGACAGCTACAGTGTACTTATATCTAATAAATACATAAATAAATAAATAAACATTTCTTAAAAAGGATAAGAAAGAAAGAAAGACGAAGCAGGCCTGCCATCCTTATCTCTATCTGTCTGTATGTCTGTCTCTCTGTCTGATCCCCTGGAACTGGAGATGGGCCACCATATAGTTGCTGGTAGTTGATCTCAGGTTCTCTGGAAGTGGAGACAATGCTGTTAATTTTTGAGCCGTTCAGTGGCAACACCCATCTTTAATTTTTAGAAGTAAATGTGAGGCTGTGTTTATGTACATCATATGCAGACAATAAGAGGGATTTAGATTCTCCAGAATCTGACACTCTCTTCTGGAGTGTCTGAAGACAGCTACAGTGTACTTATATCTAATAAATACATAAATAAATAAATAAATAAGCATTATTAAAAAGGATAAGAAAAAAAGAAAGACCAGGAAGGCCTGCCATCCTTATCTCTGTCTGTCTGTCTGTCTGTCTGATACCCTGGAACTGGAGTGGGCCACCATATAGTTGCTGGTAGTTGATCCCAGATTCTCTGCAAGAGGAGACAAGGCTGTAAATTTTTGAGCCCTTTCAGTGGCACCACCCACTTTAAATTTTTAGAAGTATTTGTGAGGCTGTGTTTATGTACATCATATGCAGACCATAAGAGGGATTTACATTCTCCAGAATCTGATCCCTCTTCTGGAGTGTCTGAAGACAGCTACAGTGTACTTATATCTAATAAATACATAAATAAATAAATAAATAAACATGTTTTAAAAAGGATAAGAAAGAAAGAAAAACCAGGCAGGCCTGCCATCCTTGTCTGTTTGTCTGTCTGTCTGTCTGATCCCCTGAAACTGGAGATGGGCCACCATATTTTTGCTGGTACTTGATCCCAGGTTCTCTGGAAGAGGAGACAATGCTGTTAATTGTTGAGCCCTTACAGTGGCCCCACCCATCTTTAAATTTTTAGTAGTATATGTAAGGCTGTCTTTATGTACATCATATGCAGACCATAAGAGGGATTTAGATTCTCCAGAATCTGACACACTCTTCTGGAGTGTCTGAAGACAGCTACAATGTACTTATATCTAATAAATACATAAATAAAGAAATAAACATGTTTTAAAAAGGATAAGTAAGAAAGAAAGACCAGGCAGGCCTGCCATCCTTATCTCTGTCTGTCTGTCTGTCTGTCTGTCTGTCTGTCTGATCCCCGGGAACTGGAGATGGGCTACCTTATAGTTGCTGGTAGTTGATCCCAGGTTCTCTGGAAGAGGAGACAATGCTGTTAATTGTTGAGCCCTTTTAGTGGCCCCACCCATCTTTAAATTTTTAGAAGTATATGTGAGGCTGTGTTTTTGTACATCATATGCAGACCATAAGAGGGATTTAGATTCTCCAGAATATGACACACTCTTCTGGAGTGTCTGAAGACAGCTACAGTGTACTTATATCTAATAAATACATAAATAAATAAATAAATAAATAAACATTTTTTAAAAGGGATAAAGAAGAAAGTAAAACCAGGCAGGCCTTCCATCCTTGTCTGTCTTTCTCTCTGTCTGTCTGTCTTGCCTAGCCCCTTGCGTAGCCTAGCCTAGCCCCTTGCCTTGCCTAGCCTAGCCCAGCCCTGCCTTGCCTAGCCCTGCCTATCCCTGTCTTTAACCAGGCTGGCCTCGAACTCAGAAACTGACTGCTTCTGCCTCCAGAGTGCTCTCATTAAGAGCTCAAGCCACCACTGACTGTTGGGTTTTCTAAGTCTTACATAGGTATGGT
Organism: Mus caroli; assembly: GCF_978045245.1. Lineage (NCBI taxonomy): Eukaryota > Metazoa > Chordata > Mammalia > Rodentia > Muridae > Mus > Mus caroli. The sequence goes on along the minus strand of NW_028227313.1, from coordinate 505,693 downwards.
CTGTTTCTCAGCTGTGAAACCCTAATTAACACATGTAGTCTGTCCTAGGTCAGCCATAGCTACAGACTGAGGCCTTTTCTAAAACAAAACAAAAGAAAACAAAAAATAGAAATAATAAAATAAATAAATTAAGCAACCACATGATAACTTTTCTTTCTTTCAATGATACTCAGAGCTTGAAGCAGTTCACCCATGAGACCTCAGCTCCGGACATTGAGGCTGTTTCCCTAACAAGTATTATGGCTGAACCTGAGGGGTTCTACTGCTGATTTGTGTCCCCCTCTTTAAAAAAATAGTTGTTTTCAAAGGCTGCAGGTTCTTAGCCCTGTTCCTTGTTACAGTTGAGTCACAGCCCTGAAAGTTCAGTGGTAGTTAAAGGCACTGAGAAGGGCTTCCTCTAGACATCAAAGACCAAGTCTTTGTTATTAAAAAGTTAATCTGGATTGCCCCACCCCCTGGCATCCTTAGAATTCCTAGAAAGGAAGGCAGGGACCTGGGCAGAAGGGTGCAAGTCTACTGCTGTTTGTAAGTGGTAACAGAAAGCTTTCTCTTTTTGGTACCCTACCCCAAGTTACACTGTCACTTCTTTTTCCTAGTTTTATTTTTGTCGGTTTGTATTCTCAACATAGACCCTTTTCCTTCCTAACCTTGGCTGTCCTGAACCTTACTGTCCTTGAACTCAGTGATTTGCCTGTCTTGCTGGGATGAAACTGTGAGCTACCATCCAGAAGGAAGCACCCTGCTGAGGTTAGATTGGGGTCTCTTCCATTTTCCTCTATGAACATGCATATGGCAGGCCTGTTCTTTCTTTTTTACTTTTCTTTTTCTTTTTAAAGATTTATATATTTATTATATTTAAGTATGCTGTAGCTATCTTCAGACAGTCCAGAAGAGGGTGTCAGATTCTGAAGAATCTAAATCATTCTTATTGTCTGCATATGATGTATATAAACACAGCCTCACATATACTCAAAAAAAAAAAGAAAGAAAGATGTGGCTACAGAGAGGGCTCAACAATTAAGAGCATTGTCTCCTCTTCCAGAGAACCTGGGCTCAATTACCAGTATTATATATGGTGGCCCATCTCCAGTTCCAGGGGATCTAATACTCTGTTCTGGAGTCTGTGGGCACAGCATCCACATGCAAAACATTCTTACACAATCATTGAGAGAGGAGAGAGAGGGGTTGAGAGAGAGGGGAGGTAATCATACCTCCTGACGAGTTTGAAGACCTGAGCTTCATCACTCACACAAATAAATAAATGCAAAATATTTTTAAAAAATAAACTCTGCCATTGCCCTTTAAAAATTCCTAGAAAACAAGTTTTATAACCAACAGTTATATTTACTATATCTAAAGTACAGTCATGAGCATATTCTCTAAATAGAAAAAGGCCTGTTAGTCTTAGAAATGGAAAAGACAAACCAAGGAAGGTTTGCAATTACATAATGAGGCAGCTCAGCCCAGCTCTTAGGTTGGAAATAAGACTGGAGAATAGGATACACCTGAAGACAGCCAGCCATTGCTTTTTGTTTTGGAGGCTGAAAGGATAAACCTGAAGACAGCCAATGCTGTGTGATGGTGATCTGGTATTTTTTTTTTAATTTTTAAAAAATTTAACACTTTTTATAAAACCTTTTTATAAAGGTTTTATAAAACCTTCTGGAGTGTCTGAAGACAGCTACAGTGTACTTATATCTAATAAATACATAAATAAATAAATTAATAAATAAATAAACATTTTTTAAAAAGGATAAGAAAGAAAGAAAAATCAGGCAGGCCTGCCATCCTTATCTCTGTCTGTCAGTCTGTCTGTCTGTCTGATCCTCTGGAACTGGATATGGGCCACCATATATTTGCTGGTAGTTTTTCCCAGGTTCTCTGGAAGAGGAGACAATGCAGTGAATTGTTGAGCCCTTTCAGTGGCCCCACCCATCTTTAAATTTTTAGAAGGGTATGTGAGGCTGTGTTTATGTACATCATATGCAGACCATAAGAGGGATTTAGATTCTCCAGAATCTGACACCCTATTCTGTATTTTCTGAAGACAGCTACAGTGTACTTATATCTAATAAATAAATAAATAAATAAATAAATAAATAAATAAATAAATAAATAAACATTTTTTAAAAAGGATAAGACAGAAAGAAAGACCAGGCAAGCCTGCCACCCTTATCTCTGTCTGTCTGTCTGTCTGTCTGTGTGATACCCTAGAACTGGAGATGGGCCACCATATAGTTGCTGGTAGTTTATCCAAGGTTCTCTGGAAGAGGAGACAATGCTGTTAATTGTTGAGCCCTTTCTGTGGCTCCACCCATCTTTAAAATTTTAGAAGTATATGTGAGGCTGTGTTTATGTACATCATATGCAGACCATAAGAGGGATTTAGATTCTCCAGAATCTGACACCCTCTTCTGGAGTGTCTGAAGACAGCTACAGTTTACTTATATCTAATAAATACATAAATAAATAAATAAATAAATGAATAAATAAATAAATAAATAAATAAACATTTTTTTAAAAGGTTAAGAAAGTAAGAAAGACCGGGCAGGACTGCCACCCTTATCTCTGTCTGTCTGTCTGTCTGTCTGTCTGTCTGTCTGTCTGTCTGATACCCTGGAACTGTAGATGGGCCACCATAGTGTTGCTGGTAGTTGATCCCAGGTTCTCTGGAAGAGGATACAATGCTGTTAATTGTTGAGCCCTTTCAGTGGCGCCACCCATCTTTAAATATTTAGAAGTATATGTGAGGCTGTGTTTATGTACATCTTATGCAGACCATAAATGTGATTTAGATTCTCCAGAATCTGACATCCTCTTCTGGAGTGTCTGAAGACAGCTACAGTGTACTTATATTAAATAAATAAATAAATAAATAAATAAATAAGTAAATAAATAAATAAACATTTTTTAAACAGGATAAGAAAGAAAGAAAGACCAGGCAGGCCTGCCATCCTTATCTCTGTCTGTCTTTCTGTCTGTCTACAGTCTGTCTGATCCCCTTGGACTCGAGATGGGCCACCATATAGTTGCTGGTAGTTGATCCCAGGTTCTCTGGAAGAGGAGACAATGCTGTTAATTTTTGAGCCCTTTCAGTGGCCCCACCCATCTTTAAATTTTTAGAAGTATATGTGAGGCTGTGTTCATGTACATCATATGCAGACCATAAGAGGGATATAGATTCTCCAGAATCTGACACCCTCTTCTGGAGAGTCTGAAGACAGCTACAGTGTACTTATATCTGATAAATAAATAAATAAATAAATAAATAAATAAATAAACAAATAAACAAATAAATAAACATTTTTTTAAAAGGATAAGAAAGAAAGAAAAATCAGGCAGGCCTGCCATCCTTATCTCTGTCTGTCTGTCTGTCTGTCTTATCCCCTGGAACTTGAGATGGGCCACCATATAGTTGCTGGTAGTTGATCCCACGTTCTCTGGAAGAAGAGACAATGCTGTTAATTATTGAGCCCTTTCAGTGGGCCCACCCATCTTTAAATTTTTAGAAGTATATGTGAGGCTGTGTTTATGTACATCATATGAAGACCATAAGAGGGATGTAGATTCTCCAGAAGATGAGACCCTCTTCTAGAGTGTCTGAAGACAGCTACAGTGTACTTATTTCTAATAAATAAATAAGTAAATAAATAAATAAATAAATAAACATTTTTTTAAAGTATAAGAAAGAAAGAAAGACCAGGCAGGCCTCCATCCTTATCTCTGTCTCTCTGTCTGTCTGTCTGATACCCTGGAACTGGAGATGGGCCACCATATAGTTGCTGGTAGTTTATCCAATGTTCTCTGGAAGAGGAGACAATGCTGTTAATTGTTGAGCCCTCTCATTGGCCCCAACCATCTTTAAATTTTTAGAGGTAAATGTGAGGCTGTATTTATGTACATCATATGCAGACCATAAGAGTGATTTAAATTCTCCAGAATCTGACACCCTCTTCTGGAGTGTCTGAAGACAGCTACAGTGTACTTATATCTAATAAATACATAAATAAATAAATAAATAAATAAATAAACATTTTTTAAACAGGATAAGTAAGAAAGAAAGACCAGGCAGGCCTGCCATCCTTATCTCTGTCTGTCTGTCTGTCTGTCTGATCCCTGGAAGTGCAGATGGGCCACCATATAGTTGCTGGTAGTTGATCCCAGGTTCTCTGGAAGAGGAGACAACGCTGTTAATTGTTGAGCCCATTCTTTGGCCCCACCCATCTTTAAATTTTTAGAAGTATACTTGAGTCTGTGTTTATGTATATCATATGCAGACCATAAGAGGTATTTAGATTCTCCAGAATCTCACACCCTTTTCTGGAGTGTCTGAAGACAGCTACAGTGTACTTATATCTAATAAATAAATAAATAAATAAATAAATTAATTAATTAATTAATAAGTAAACATTTTTTCAAAAGGATAAGAAAGAAAGAAAGAAAGACCAGGCAGGCCTGCCATCCTCATTTCTGTCTGTCTGTCTGTCTCTCTATATGATCCTTTGGAACTGAAGATAGGTCACCATATACTTGCTGGTAGTTGATCCCAGGTTCTCTGGAAGAGGAGACAATGCTGTTAATTTTTGAGCCCTTTCAGTGGCCCCACCCATCTTAAATTTTTAGAAGTATATCTGAGGCTGTGTTTATGTACATCATATGCAGACCATAAGATGGTTTTAGATTCTTCAGAATCTGACACCCTCTTCTGGAGTGTCTGTAGATAGCTACAGAGTACTTATATATAATAAATACATAAATAAATAAACATTTTTTAAAAAGGACAAGAAAGAAAGAAAGACCTGGCAGGCCTGCCATCCTTATCTCTGTCTGTCTGCCTGTCTGTCTGTCTGATCCTCTGGTACTGGATATGGGCCACCATATAGTTGCTGGTAGTTTATCCAAGGTTCTCTGGAAGAGGAGACAATGCTGTAATTTATTGAGCCCTTTCAGTGGCCCCACCCTTCATTAAATTTTTATAAGTATATCTGAGGCTGTGTTTATGTACATCATATTCAGATCATAAGAGTGATTTAGATTCTCCAGAAACTGACACCCTCTTCTGGAGTGTCTGAAGACAGCTACAGTGTACGTAAATATAATAAATACATGAATAAATAAATAAATAAACATTTTTTAAAAAGGATAAGAAAGAAAGAAACACCAGGAAGTCCTGCCATCCTTATCTCTGTCTGTCTGTCTGTCTATCTATATGATCCTTTGGAACTGGAGATAGGCCACCATATAGTTGCTGGTAGTTGATCCCAGGTTCTCTGGAAGAGGAGAAAATGCTGTTAATTGTTGAGCCCTTTCAGTGGCCCCACCCATCTTTAAATTTTTAGAAGGGTATGTGAGGCTGTGTTTATGTACATCATATGCAGACCATAAGAGGGATTTAGATTCTCCAGAATCTGACACCCTCTTCTGGAGTGTCTGAAGACAGCTACAGTTTACTTATATCTAATAAATACATATATAAATAAATAAATAAATGAATAAATAAATAAATAAATAAATAAATAAACATTTTTTAAACAGGATAAGAAAGAAAGAAAGACCAGGCAGGCCTGCCATCCTTATCTCTGTCTGTCTTTCTGTCTGTCTACAGTCTGTCTGATCCCCTTGGACTCGAGATGGGCCACCATATAGTTGCTGGTAGTTGATCCCAGGTTCTCTGGAAGAGGAGACAATGCTGTTAATTTTTGAGCCCTTTCAGTGGCTCCACCCATCTTTAAATTTTTAGAAGTGTATGTGAGGCTGTGTTCATGTACATCATATGCAGACCATAAGAGGGATATAGATTCTCCAGAATCTGACACCCTCTTCTGGAGAGTCTGAAGACAGCTACAGTGTACTTATATCTGATAAATAAATAAATAAATAAATAAATAAACAAATAAACAAATAAATAAACATTTTTTAATAAGGATAAGAAAGAAAGAAAAATCAGGCAGGCCTGCCATCCTTATCTCTGTCTGTCTGTCTGTCTGTCTTATCCCCTGGAACTTGAGATGGGCCACCATATAGTTGCTGGTAGTTGATCCCACGTTCTCTGGAAGAAGAGACAATGCTGTTAATTGTTGAGCCCTTTCAGTGGGCCCACCCATCTTTAAATTTTTAGAAGTATATGTGAGGCTGTGTTTATGTACATCATATGAAGACCATAAGAGGGATTTAGATTCTCCAGAAGATGAGACCCTCTTCTAGAGTGTCTGAAGACAGCTACAGTGTACTTATATCTAATAAATACATAAATAAAAATAAATAAATAAATAAATAAACATTTTTTCAACAGTATAATAAAGAAAGAAAAACCAGGCACGCCTGCCATCCTTATCTCTGTCTGTCTGTCTGTCTGTCTGATCCCCTGGAACTGGAGATGGGCCACCATATAGTTGCTGGTAGTTTATCCAAGGTTCTCTGGAAGAGGAGACAATGCTGTTAATTTTTGAGCCCTTTCTTTAGTGACCCCACCCATCTTTAAATTTTTAGAAGTATATGTGAGGCTGTGTTTATGTACATCATATGCAGACCATAAGAGGGATTTAGATTCTCCTGAATCTGACACCCTCTTCTGGAGTGTCTGAAGACAGCTACAGTGTACTTATATCTAAAAAATACATAAATAAATAAATAAACATTTTTTAAAAAGGATAAGAAAGAAAGAAAGACCAGGCAGGCCTGCCATCCTTATCTCTGTCTGTCTGTCTGTTTGTCTGTCTGATCCCCTGGAACTGGAGATGGGCCACCATATAATTACTGGTTATTGATCCCAGGTTCTCTGGAAGAGGAGACAATGCTGTTAATTGTTGATCCCTTTTAGTGGACCCACCCATCTTTAAATTTTTAGAAGTATATGTGAGGCTGTGTTTATGTACATCATATGCAGACCATAAGAGGGATTTAGATTTTCCAGAATCTGACAACCTCTTTTGGAGTGTCTGAAGGCAAGTATTGTGTACTTATATCTAATAAATACATTAAAAATAAATAAATAAATAAATAAAAATAAATAAATAAACATTTTTTTAAACGGAGAAGAAAGAAAGAAAGACCATGCAGGCCTGCCATCCTTATCACTTTCTGTCTGTCTGTCTGTCTGTCTGATCCCCTGTAACTGGAGATGGGACACCATATAGTTGCTGGTAGTTGATCCCAGGTTCTCTGGAAAAGGAGACAATGCTGTTAATTGTTGAGCCCTTTCAGTGGCCCCACCCATCTTTAAATTTTTAGAAGTATATGTGAGGCTATGTTTATGTACATCAAATGCAGACCATAAGAGGGATTTAGATTCTCCAGCATATGACACCCTCTTCTGGAATGTCTGAAGATAGCTACAGTGTACTTATGTCTATTAAATACATAAATAAACAAATAAACATTTTTAAATAAGGATAATAAAGAAAGAAAATCCAGGCAGGCCTTCCATCCTTATATCTGTCTGTCTGTCTGTCTGTCTGATTCCCTGGAACTGGAGATGGGCCACCATATAGTTGCTGGTAGTTGATCCAGGTTCTCTGAAAGAGGAGACAATGCTGTTAATTGTTGTGCCCTTTCAGTGGCCCTACACATCTTTAAATATTTAGAAATATATGTGAGGCTGTGTTATGTACATCATATGCAGACCATAAGAGGTATTTAGATTCTCCAGAATCTGATACCCTCTTCTGGAGTGTCTGAAGACCGCTACAGTGTACTTATATCTAATAAATAAATAAATAAATAAATAAATAAATAAATAAATAAATAAATAAATAAATAAATAAATAAACATTTTTTAAAAAGGATAAGAAAAAAAGAAAGACTAGCAGGCCTGCCATCCTTATCTCTGTCTGTCTGTCTGTCTGTCTGTCTGATCCCCTGGAACTGGAGATGGGCCACCACATAGTTGCTGGTAGTTTAATCCCAGGTTCTCTGGAAGAGGAGACAATGCTGTTAATTGTTCAGCCCTTTCAGTGGCCCCACACATCTTTAAATTTTTAGAAGTATATGTGAGGCTGTGTTTATGTACATTGTATGTAGACCATAAGAGGGATTTATATTCTCCAGAATCTGATACCCTCTTCTGGAGTGTCTGAAGACAGCTACAGTGTACTTATATCTAATAAATACATAAATAAATAAATAAACATGTTTTAAAAAGGATAAGAAAGAAAGAAAAACCAGGCAGGCCTGCCATCCTTGTCTGTCTGTCTGTCTGTCTGTCTCTCTGATCCCCTGGATCTGGAGATGGGCCACCATATAGTTGCTGGTAGTTGATCCCAGGTTCTCTGGAAGAGGAGACAATGCTGTTAATTGTTGAGCCCTCACAGTGGCCCCACCCATCTTTAAATTTTTAGAAATAAATATGAAGCTGTTTTTATGTACATCATATGCATATCATAAGAGGGACTTAGATTCTCCAGAATCTGACACCCTCTTCCTGAGTGTCTGAAGGCAGGTACAGTGTACTTATATATAATAAATTCATAAATAAATAAATAAACCTTTTTAAACGGATAAGAAAGAAATAAAAACCAGAAGGCCTGCCATCCTTGTCTGTATGTCTGTCTGTCTGTCTGATCGCCTGGAAATGGAGATGGGCCACCATCTTTCTTTCTTTCTTTCTTTCTTTCTTTCTTTCTTTCTTTCTTTCTTTCTTTCTTTCTTTCTTTCTTTCTTTCTCTTTCTTTCTTTCTTTCTTTCTTTCTTTTTCTTTCTTTCTTTCTTTCTTTCTTTCTTTCTTTCTTTCTTTCTTTCTTTCTTTCTTTCTTTCTTTCCCCTAGCCTACCCTATAGCCTACCCTATAGCCTACCCTATAGCCTAGATTCTCTAGAATCTAACACACTCTTCTGGAGTGTCTGTAGACAGCTACAGTGTACTTATATATAATAAATACATAAATAAATAAACATTTTTTAAAGGATAAGAAAGAAAGAAAGACCAGGCAGGCCTGCCATCCTTATCTCTGTCTGTCTGTCTGTCTGTCTGTCTGATCCCTGAGAACTGGAGATGGGCCACTATATAGTTGATGGTAGTTGATCCCAGGTACTCTGGAAGAGGAGACAATGCTGTTACTTGTAGAGCTTTTTCACTGGCCCCACCCTTCTTTAAATTTTTGAAGTATATGTGAGGTTGTGTTTATGTACATCATATGCAGACCATAAGAGGGATTTAGATTCTGCACAATGTGACACCCTCTACTGGAGTGTCAGAAGACAGCTACAGTGTACTTATATCTAGTAAATACATAAATGAATAAATAAATAAATAAATAAATAAGTAAATAAACATTTTTTTAAAGGATAAAAAAGAAAGAAAGACCAGGCAGGCCTGCCATCCTTATCTCTATCTGTCTGTCTGTCTGTCGGAACCCCTGGAACTGGAGATGGGCCACCATATAGGTGCTGGTAGTTGATCCCAGGTTCTCTGGAAGAGGACCCAATGCTGTTAATTGTTGAGCCTTTTCAGTGGCCCCACCCATCTTTAAATTTTTAGAAGTATATGTGAGTCTGTGTTTATGTACATCATATGCAGACCATAAGAGGGATTTAGATCTCCAGAATCTGACACCCTCTTCTGGAGTGTCTGAAGACAGCTACAGTGTACTTATATCGAATAAATACATAAATAAATAAATAAATAAATAAATAAATAAATAAATAAATAAACAAACATTTTTTAAAAGGATAAGAAAGAAAGAAGACCTGGCAGGCCTGCCATCCTTATCTCTGTCTGTCTGTCTGTCTGTCTGTCTGATCCCTGAGAACTGGAGATGGGCCACTATATAGTTGCTGGTAGTTGATCCCAGGTACTCTGGAAGAGGAGACAATGCTGTTAATTGTTGAGCTTTTTCAGTGGCCCCACCGTTCTTTAATTTTTGAAGCATATGTGAGGCTGTGTTTATGTACATTAATGCAGAACATAGGAGGGATTTAGATTCTCCAGAATGAGATACCCTCTTCTGGAGTGTCTGAAGACAGCTACAGTGTACTTATATCTAATAAATACATAAATAAATAAATAAATAAACATTTTTTAAAAGAATAAGAAAGAAAGAAAGACCTGGCAGGCCTGCCATCCATATCTCTGTCTGTCTGTCTGTCTGTCTGATCCTCTGGTACTGGATATGGGCCACCATATAGTTGCTGGTAGTTGATCCCAGGTTCTCTGAAAGAAGAGACAATGCTGTTAATTTTTAAGCGCTTTCAGTGGCCCCACTCATCTTTAAATTTTTAGAAGTAATTGTGAGGCTGTGTTTATGTACATCATATGTAGACCATAAGAGGTATTTAGATTCTCCAGAATCTGACACACTCTTCTGGAGTGTCTGAAGACAGCTACAGTGTACTTATAACTAAATAAATAAATAAATAAATAAATAAGTAAACATTTTTTCAAAAGGATAAAAAAGAAAGAAAGACCAGGCAGGCCTGCCATCCTTATCTCTTTCTGTCTGTCTGTCTGATCCCCTGGAACTGGAGATGGGCCACCATATAGTTGCTGGTAGTTGATCAGAGTTTCTCTGGAAGAGGAGACAATGCTGTTAATTGTTGAGCCCTTTCAATGGCCCCACCCATCTTTAAATTTTTAGAAGTGTATGTGAGGCTGTGTTTATGTACATCATATGCAGACCATAAGAGGGATTTAGATGCTCCAGAAACTGACACCCTCTTCTGGAGTGTCTGAAGATAGCTACAGTGTACTTATATCTAATAAATACATGAATAAATAAATAAATAAACATTTTTTTAAAAGGATAAGAAAGAAAGAAAGACCAGGCAAGCCTGCCATTCTTATCTCTTTCTGTCTGTCTGTCTCTCTACATGATCCTTTGGAACTGGAGATAGGCTTCCATATAGTTGCTGGTAGTTGATCCCAGGTGCTCTGGAAGAGGAGACAATGCTGTTAATTGTTGAGCCCTTTCAGTGGCCCCACCCATCTTTAAATTTTTAGAGTATATCTGAGGCTGTGTTTATGTACATCATATGCAGACCATAAGATGGTTTTAGATTCTTCAGAATCTGACACCCTCTTCTGGAGTGTCTGTAGACAGCTAGGGTGTACTTATATATAATAAATACATAAATAAATAAACTATTTTTAAAAGGACAAAAAAGAAAGATAGACCAGGCAGGCCTGCCATCCTTATCTTTGTCTGTCTGTCTGTCTGTCTGATCCTTTGGAACTGGAGATGGGCCACCATATAGTTGCTGGTAGTTGATCCCAGGTTCTCTGGAAGAGGAGACAATGCTGTTAATTGTTGAGTCCTTTCATTGCTCTCACCCATCTTTAAATTTTTAGATGTATATGTGAGACTGTGTTTATGTACATCATATGCAGACCATAAGAGGGATTTAGATACTCCAGAATCTGACACCCTCTTCTGGAGTGTCTGAAGACAGCTACATTGTACTTATATCTAATAAATACATAAATAAATAAATAAATAAATAAATAAATAAATAAATAAACATTTTTTAAACAGGATAAGAAAGAAAGTAAGACCAGGCAGGCCTGCCATCCTTATCTCTGTCTGTCTGTTTGTCTGTCTGACAGTTTGTCTGATCCTCTGGAACTGGAGGTGGGCCACTATATAGTTGCATATAGTTGATCCCAGGTTCTCTGGAAGTGGAGACAGTGATGGTAATTTTTGAGCCCTTTCAGTGGTCCGACCCATCTTTAAATTTTTAGAAGTATATGTGAGGCTGTGTTTATGTACATCATATGCAGACCATAAGAGGGATTTAGATTCTCCAGAATCTGACACGCTCTTCTGGAGTGTCTGAAGACGGGTACAGTGTACTTATATCTAATAAATAAATAAATAAATAAATAAATAAATAAATAAATAAGTAAATAAACAAAAATTTTTAAAAAAGGATAAGAAATAAAGAAAGACCAGGCAGGCCTGCCATCCTTATCTCTGTCTCTCTGTCTGTCTCTCTGTCTGATCCACTGGAACTGGAGTTGGACCACCATATAGGTGCTGGTAGTTTATCCCAGGTTCTCTGGAAGAGGAGACAATGCTGTTAATTGTTGAGCCCTCTCAGTGTCCCCACACATCTTTAAATTTTTAGAAGTATATGTGAGTCTGTGTTTATGAACATCATATGCAGGTCATAAGAGGGATTTATTTCTCCAGAATCTGACAACCTCTTCTGGAGTGTCTGAAGACGGGTACAGTGTACTTATATCTAATGAATAAATAAATAAATAAATAAGTAAATAAACAAACATTTTTAAAAAAGGATAAGAAATAAAGAAAGACCAGGCAGGCCTGCCATCCTTATCTCTCACTGTCTGTCTGTCTGTCTGATTCCCTGGAACTGGAGATGGGCCACCATATAGTTGCTGGTAGGTGATCCGAGGTACTCTGGAAGAGGAGACAATGCTGTTCATTGTTGAGCCCTTTCAAAGGCCCCAACCATCTTTAAATATTTAGAACTGTATGTGAGGCTCTGTTTACGTACATCATATGCAGGCCATAAGAGGGATTTAGATTCTCCAGAATCTGACACCCTCTTCTGGAGTGCCTGAAGACAGCTACAGTGTACTTATATCTAATAAATAAATAAATAAATAAATAAATAAATAAATAAATAAATAAATAAATAAATAAATAAACATTTATAAAAAGAATAAGAAAAAAAGAAAGACCAGGCAGGCCTGCCATCCATATCTCTGTTTGTCTGTCTGTCTGTCTGTTTTATCCCTGGGAACTGGAGATGAGCCACCATATAGTTGCTTGTAGTTGATCCCAGGTTCTCTGGAAGAGGAGACAATGCTGTTAATTGTTGAGCCCTTTCATTGGCCCCACCCTTCATTAAATTTTTAGAAGTATATCTGATGCTGTGTTATGTACATCATATGCAGACCATAAGATGGTTTTAGATTCTTCAGAATCTGACACCCTCTACTGGAGTGTCTAAAGACAGCTACAGTGTACTTATATCTAATAAATACATAAATAAATAAATTAATAAATAAATAAACATTTTTTAAAAAGGATAAGAAAGAAAGTAAAATCAGGCAGGCCTGCCATCCTTATCTCTGTCTGTCTGTCTGTCTGTCTCATCCTCTGGAACTGAATATGGGCCACCATAAATTTGCTGGTAGTTTTTCCCAGGTTCTCTAGAAGAGGAGACAATGCTGTTAATTGTTCAGCCCTTTCAGTGGACCCACCCATCTTTAAATTTTTAGAAGTAAATGTGAGGCTGTATTTATGTACATCATATGCAGACCATAAGAGGGATTTAGATTCTCCAGAATCTGACACCCTCTTCTGGAGTGTCTGCAGACAGCTACAATGTACTTATATCTAATAAATAAATAAATAAATAAATAAATAAATAAATAAACAAACATTTTTTTTAAAGGATAAGAAAGAAAGACCAGGCAGGCCTGCCATCTTTATCTCTGTCTGTCTGTCTGTCTGTCTGAACCCCTGGAACTGGAGATGGGCCACCATATAGGTGCTGGTAGTTGATCCCAGGTTCTCAAGAAGAGGAGACAATGCTGTTAATTGTTGAGCCCTTTCAGTGGCCCCACCCATCTTTAAATTTTTAGAAGTATATGAGTCTGTGTTTATGTACATCATATGCAGACCATAAGAGAGTTTTAGTTTTTCCTGAATTTGACACCCTCTTCTGGAGTGTCTGAAGACAGCTACTGTGTACTTATATCTAATAAATACATAAATATATAAATAAATAAATAAATAAATAAATAAATAAATAAATAAATATTTTTAAAAGGATAAGAAAGAAAGAAAGAAAAGACAGGCCTGCCATCCTTATCTCTTTCTGTCTGTCTGTCTGATCCCTGAGAAATGGAGATGGGACACCATATAGTTGCTGGTAGTTGATCCCAGGTTCTCTGGAAGAGGAGACAATGCTGTTAATTGTTGAGCATTTTCAGTGGCCCCACCCTTCTTTAAATTTTTGAAGCATATGTGAGGCTGTGTTTATGTACATCATATGCAGACCATAGGAGGGATTTAGATTCTCCAGAATGTGACACCCTCTTCTGGAGTGTCTGAAGACAGCTACAGTGTACTTATATCTAATAAATACATAAAATAAATAAATAAATAAATAAATAAATAAATAAACTTTTTTTAAAAGAATAAGAAAGAAAGAAAGACCTGGCAGTCTTGCCATCCATATATCTGTCTGTCTGTCTGTCTGTCTGTCTGATCCTCTGGTACTGGATATGGGTCACCAAATAGTTGCTGGTAGTTGATCCCAGGTTCTCTGAAAGAGGAGACAATGCTGTTAATTGTTGAGCGCTTTCAGTGGCCCCACTCATCTTTAAATTTTTAGAATTAATTGTGAGGCTGTGTTTATGTACATCATATGTAGACCATAAGAGGTATTTAGATTCTCCAGAATCTGACACCCACTTCTGGAGTGTCTGAAGACAGCTACAGTGTACATATATCTAAATAAATAAATAAATAAATAAATAAATAAATAAGTAAGTAAACATTTTTTCAAAAGGATAAAAAAGAAAGAAAGACCAGGCAGGCCTGCCATCCATATCTCTGACTGTCTGTCTGTCTTTCTGATCCCCTGGAACTGGAAATGGGCCACCATATACTTGCTGGTAGTTGATCAGAGTTTCTCTGGAAGAGGAGACAATGCTGTTAATTGTTGAGCCCTTTCAATGGCCCCACCCATCTTTAAATTTTTAGAAGTGTATGTGAGGCTGTGTTTATGTACATCATATGCAGACCATAAGAGGGAGTTAGATGCTCCAGAAACTGACACCCTCTTCTGGAGTGTCTGAAGACAGCTACAGTGTATTTATATCTAATAAATAAATAAATAAATAAATGAATAAATAAATAAACATTTTTTAAAATGGATAAGAAATAAAGAAAGACCAGGCAGGCCTTCCATCCATATATCTGTCTGTATGTCTGTCTGTCTGATCCCCTGGAACTTGAGATGGTCCATCATATACTTGCTGGTAGTTGATACCAGGTTCTCTGGAAGAGGAGACAATGCTGTTATTTGTTGAGCCCTTTAAGTGGCTCAACCCATCTTTAAATTTTTAGAAGTGTATGTGAGGCTGTGTTTATATACATCATATGCAGACCATAAGAGGGATTTAGATTCTCCAAAATCTGACAACCTCTTCTGGAGTGTCTGAAGACAGCTACAGTGTACTTATATCTAATAAATACATGAATAAATAAATAAATAAACATTTTTTAAAAAGGATAAGAAAGAAAGAAAGACCAGGCAAGCCTGCCATCCTTATCTCTTTCTGTCTGTCTGTCTCTCTACATGATCCTTTGGAACTGGAGATAGGCCTCCATATAGTTGCTGGTAGTTGATCCCAGGTTCTCTGGAAGAGGAGACAATGCTGTTAATTGTTGAGCCCTTTCAGTGGCCCCACCCATCTTTAAATTTTTAGAAGTATATCTGAGGCTGTGTTTATGTACATCATATGCAGACCATAAGATGGTTTTAGATTCTTCAGAATCTGACACCCTCTTCTGGAGTGTCTGTAGACAGCTAGAGTGTACTTATATATAATAAATACATAAATAAATAAACATTTTTTAAAAAGGACAAGAAAGAAAGAAAGACCAGGCAGGCCTGCCATCCTTATCTTTGTCTGTCTGTCTGTCTGTCTGATCCCCTGAGAACTGGAGATGAGCCACCATATAGTTGCTGGTAGTTGATCCCAGGTTCTCTGGAAGAGGAGACAATGCTGTTAATTGTTGAGCCCTTTCATTGCTCTCACCCATCCTTAAATTTTTAGATGTATATGTGAGACTGTGTTTATGTACATCATATGGAGACAATAAGAGGGATTTAGATACTCCAGAATCTGACACCCTCTTCTGGAGTGTCTGAAGACAGCTACATTGTACTTAAATCTAATAAATAAATAAATAAATAAATAAATAAATAAATAAATAAATAAATAAATAAATAAACATTATTTAAACAGGATAAGAAAGAAAGTAAGACCAGGCAGGCCTGCCATCCTTATCTCTGTCTGTCTGTCTGTCTGTCTGACAGTTTGTCTGATCCCCTGGAACTGGAGGTGGGCCACTATATAGTTGCTGGTAGTTGATCCCAGGTTCTCTGGAAGTGGAGACAGTGATGGTAATTGTTGAGCCCTTTCAGTGGTCCCACCCATCTTTAAATTTTTAGAAGTATATGTGAGGATGTGTTTATGTACATCATATGCAGACCATAAGAGGGATTTAGATTCTCCAGAATCTGACACCCTCTTCTGGAGTGTCTGAAGACAGCTACAGTGTACTTATATCTAAAAAATACATAAATAAATAAATAAATAAATAAGTAAATAAACAAACATTTTTTAAAAAGGATAAGAAATAAAGAAAGACCAGGCAGGCCTGCCATCCTTATCTCTGTCTCTCTGTCTGTCTGTCTGTCTGATCCACTGGAACTGGAGATGGGCCACCATATAGGTGCTGGTAGTTTATCCCAGGTTCTCTGGAAGAGGAGACAATGCTGTTAATTGTTGAGCGCTCTCAGTGTTTCCAAACATCTTTAAATTTTTAGAAGTATATGTGAGTCTGTGTTTATGTACATCATATGCAGGTCATAAGAGGGATTTAGATTCTCCAGAATCTGACACCCTCTTCTGGAGTGTCTGAAGACAGCTACAGTGTACTTATATCTAATAAATACATAAATAAATAATTAAATAAACATTTTCTAAAAAGGATAAGAAAGAAAGAAAGACCAGGCAGGCCTGCCATCCTTATTTCTGTCTGTCTGTCTGTCTGTCTGTCTCTATGTCTAATCCCTGGGAATTGGAGATGGGCCACCATATAGTTGCTGGTAGTTGATCCCAGGTACTCTGTAAGAGGAGACAATGCTGTTAATTGTTGAGCTTTTAGAGTGGCCCCACCCTTCTTTAAATTTTTAGAAGTATATGTGAGGCTGTGTTTATGTACATCATATGCAGACCATAAAAGGGATTCAGATTCTCCAGATCCTAACACCCTCTACTGGAGTGTCTGAAGACAGCTACAGTGTACCTATATCTAATAAATAAATAAATAAATAAATAAATAAATAAACATTTTTTAAAAAGGATAAGAAAGAAAGAAAGACCAGGCAGGCCTGCCATCCTTATCTCTGTCTGTCTGTCTGTCTGTCTGTCTGTCTGTCTGTCGGTCTGATCCCATGGAACTGGGGATGGGCCACCATATAGTTGCTGGTAGTTGATCCCAGGTTCTCTGGAAGAGGAGACAGCGCTGTTAATTGTTGAGCCCTTTCATTGGCCCCACCCATCTTTAAATTTTTAGAAGTATACATGAGTCTGTGTTTATGTACATCATATGCAGGCCATAAGAAGGATTTAGATTCTCCAGAATCTGACACCCTCTTCTGGAGTGTCTGAAGACAGCTACAGTGTATTTATATCTAATACATAAATAAATAAATAAATAAATAAATAAATAAATAAATAAATAAACATTTTTTTATTAAATGATAAGAAAAAAAGAAAGACCAGGCAGGCCTGCCATCCATATCTCTGTTTGTCTGTCTGTCTGTCTGTCTGATCCCTGGGAACTGGAGATGAGCCACCATATAGTTACTGGTAGTTGATCCAAGGTTCTCTGGAAGAGGAGACAATGCTGTTAATTGTTGAGACCTTTCAGTGGCCCCACCCTTCATTAAATTTTTAGAAGTATATCTGAGGCTGTGTTTATGTATATCATATGAAGACCATAAGATGGTTTTAGATTCTTCAGAATCTGACACCCTCTACTGGAGTGTCTGAAGACAGCTACAGTGTACTTATATCTAATAAATACATAAATAAATAAATTAATAAATAAATAAACATTTTTTTAAAAGGATAAGAAAGAAAGTAAAATCAGGCAGGCCTGCCATCCTTATCTCTGTCTGTCTGTCTGTCTGTCTGATCCTCTGGAACTGGATATGGGCCACCATATAATTGCTGGTAGTTTTTCCCAGGTTCTCTGGAAGAGGAGACAATGATGTTAATTGTTCAGCCCTTTCAGTGGCTACACCCATCTTTAAATTTTTAGAAGTAAATGTGAGGCTGAATTTATGTACATCATATGCAGACCATAAGAGTGATTTAAATTCTCCAGAATATGACACCCTCTTCTGGAGTGTCTGAAGACAGCTACAGTGTACTTATATCTAATAAATACAAAAATAAATAAATAAATAAATAAACAAATAAATAAATAAACATTTTTTTAAAGGATAAGAAAGAAGAAAGACCAGGCACGCCTGCCATCCTTATCTCTGTCTGTCTGTCTGTCTGTCTGAACCCCTGGAACTGGAGATGGGCCACCATGAAGGTGCTGGTAGTTGATCCCAGGTTTTCTTGAAGAGGAGACAATGCTCTTAATTGTTTAGCCCTTTCAGTGGCCCCACCCATCTTTAAATTTTTAGAAGTATATGTGAGTCTGTGTTTATGTACATCATATGCAGACAATAAGAGGGATTTAGATTTTCCTGAATTTGACACCCTCTTCTGGAGTGTCTGAAGACAGCTACTGTATACTTATATCTAATAAATACATAAATATATAAATAAATAAATAAATAATAAATAAACATTTTTTAAACAGGATAAGTAAGAAAGAAAAACCAGGCAGGCCTGCCATCCTCATCTCTGTCTCTCTGTATGTCTGTCTGATCCCCTGGAACTGCAGATGGGCCACCATATAGTTGCTGGTAGTTGATCTCAGGTTCTCTGGAAGAGGCGACAATGATGTTAATTGTTGAGCCCTTTCAGTGGTCCCACCCATCTTTAAATTTTTAGAAGTATATGTGAGGCTGTGTTTATGTACATCATATGTAGACCATAAGTGGGATTTAGATTCTCCAGAATCTGAAACCCTCTTCTGGAGTGTCTGAAGAGAGCTACTGTGTACTTATATCTAATAAATACATAAATATATAATTAAATATACATTTTTCAAAAGGATAAGAAAGAAAGAAAAGGCAGGCCTGCCATCCTTAGCTCTGTCTGTCTGTCTGTCTGTCTGATCCCTGAGAACTGGAGATGGGACATCATATAGTTGCTGGTAGTTGATCCCAGGTTCTCTGGAAGAGGAGACAATGCTGTTAATTGTTGAGCTTTTTCAGTGGCCCCACCCTTCTTTAAACTTTTGAAGCATATGTGAGGCTGTGTTTATGTACATCATATGCAGACCATAAGAGGGATTTAGAATCTCCAGAATCTGACACCCTCTTCTGGAGTGTCTGAAGATAGCTACAGTGTACTTATATCTAATAATACATAAATAAATAAATAAACCTTTTTTAAAATGATAAGAAAGAAAGAAAGACCAGGCAGGCCTGCCATCCTTATTTCTGTCTGTCTGTCTGTGTGTCTGTCTGATCCCCTGGAACTGGAGATGGGCTACCATATAATTGCTGGTTGTTGATCCGAGGTTCTATGGAAGAGGAGACAATGCTGTTAATTGTTGATCCCTTTTAGTGGCCCCACCCATCTTTAAATTTTTAGAAGTATATGTGTGGCTGTGTTTATGTACATCATATGCAGACCATAAGAGGGATTCAGATTCTCCAGATCCTAACACCCTCTACTGGAGTGTCTGAAGACAGCTACAGTGTACCTATATCTAATAAAGAAATAAATAAATAAATAAATAAATAAATAAATAAATAAATAAACATTTTTTAAAAAGGATAAGAAAGAAAGAAAGACCAGGCAGGCCTGCCATCCTTATCTCTGTCTGTCTGTCTGTCTGTCTGTCTGTCTGTCTGTCTGTCGGTCTGATCCCATGGAACTGGGGATGGGCCACCATATAGTTGCTGGTAGTTGATCCCAGGTTCTCTGGAAGAGGAGACAACGCTGTTAATTGTTGAGCCCTTTCATTGGCCCCACCCATCTTTAAATTTTTAGAAGTATACATGAGTCTGTGTTTATGTACATCATATGCAGGCCATAAGAAGGATTTAGATTCTCCAGAATATGACACCCTCTTCTGGAGTGTCTGAAGACAGCTACAGTGTACTTATATCTAATAAATACATAAATAAATAAATAAATAAACATTTTTTTATTAAATGATAAGAAAAAAAGAAAGACCAGGCAGGCCTGCCATCCATATCTCTGTTTGTCTGTCTGTCTGTCTGTCTGATCCCTGAGAACTGGAGATGGGACATCATATAGTTGCTGGTAGTTGATCCCAGGTTCTCTGGAAGAGGAGACAATGCTGTTAGTTGTTGAGCTTTTTCAGTTGCCCCACCCTTCTTTAAACTTTTGAAGCATATGTGAGGCTGTGTTTATGTACATCATATGCAGACCATAAGAGGGATTTAGAATCTCCAGAATCTGACACCCTCTTCTGGAGTGTCTGAAGATAGCTACAGTGTACTTATATCTAATAATACATAAATAAATAAATAAACCTTTTTTAAAATGATAAGAAAGAAAGAAAGACCAGGCAGGCCTGCCATCCTTATTTCTGTCTGTCTGTCTGTGTGTCTGTCTGATTTCCTGGAACTGGAGATGGGCTACCATATAATTGCTGGTTGTTGATCCCAGGTTCTATGGAAGAGGAGACAATGCTGTTAATTGTTGATCCCTTTTAGTGGCCCCACCCATCTTTAAATTTTTAGAAGTATATGTGAGGCTGTGTTTATGTACATCATATGCAGACCATAAGAGGGATTTAGATTCTCCAGCACCTGACACCCTCTTCAGGAGTGTCTGAAGACAGCTACAGTGTACTTATATCTAATAAATACATAAATAAACAAATAAACATTTTTAAATAAGGATAATAAAGAAAGAAAGTCCAGGCAGGCCTTCCATCCTTATCTCTGTCTGTCTGTCTGTCTGATCCCCTGGAACTGGAGATGGGCCACCATATAGTTGCTGGTAGTTGATCCAGGTTCTCTGGAAGAGGAGACAATGCTGTTAATTGTTGAGCCCTTTCAGTGGCCCCACACATCTTTAAATTTTTAGAAATATATGTGAGGCTGTGTTTATGTACATCATATGCAGACCATAAGAGGTATTTAGATTCTCCAGAATCTGACACCCTCTTCTGGAGTATCTGAAGACAGCTACAGTGTACTTATATCTAATAAAAACATAAATAAATAAATAAAGAAATAAATAAATAAAGAAAGAAAGAAAGAAAGAAAGAAATAAACATTTTTTAAAAAGGATAAGAAAAAAAGAAAGACCAGCAGGCCTGCCATCCTTATCTCTGTCTGTCTGTCTGTCTCTCTGATCCCCTGGAACTGGAGATGGGCCACCATATAGTTGCTGGTAGTTTATCCCAGGTTCTCTGGAAGAGGAGACAATGCTGTTAATTGTTGAGCCCTTTCAGTGGCCCCACACATCTTTAAATTTTTAGAAGCATATGTGAGGCTGTGTTTATGTACATTGTATGTAGACCATAAGAGGGATTTATATTCTCCAGAATCTGATACCCTCTTCTGGAGTGTCTGAAGACAGCTACAGTGTACTTATATCTAATAAATTCATAAATAAATAAATAAACCTGTTTTAAAAAGGATAAGAAAGAAAGAAAAACCAGGCAGGCCTGCCATCCTTGTCTGTCTGTCTGTCTGTCTGTCTCTCTGATCCCCTGGATCTGGAGATGGGCCACCATATAGTTGCTGGTAGTTGATCCCAGGTTCTCTGGAAGATGAGACAATGCTGTTAATTGTTGAGCCCTTTCAGTGGCCCCACCCATCTTTAAATTTTTAGAAGTAAATGTGAAGCCTTTTTTATGTACATCATATGCAGATCATAAGATGGACTTAGATTCTCCAGAATCTGACACCCTCTTCCTGAGTGTCTGAAGACAGCTACAGTGTACTTATATCTAATAAATTCATAAATAAATAAATAAACATTTTTAAACGGATAAGAAAGAAATAAAAACCAGGAAGGCCTGCCATCCTAGTCTGTATGTCTGTCTGTCTGTCTGATCCCCTGGAACTGGAGATGGGCCACCATATAGTTGCTGGTAGTTAATCCCAGGTTCTCTGAAAGAGGAGACAATGCTGTTAATTTTTGAGCCCTTTCAGTGGCCCCACCCATCTTTAAATTTTTATATGTGAGGCCTTGTTCATGTACATCATATGCAGACCATAAGACGGATTTAGATTCTCCAGAATCTGACACCCTCTTCTGGAGTGTCTGAAGACAGCTACAGTGTACTTATATCTAATAAATACATAAATAAATAAATAAACATTTTTTAAAAAGGATAAGAAAGAATGAAAGACCAGGTAGGCCTGCCATCCTTAACTCTATCTGTCTGTATCTCTGTCTGTCTGTCTGATCCCCTGGAACTAGAGATGGGCCACCATATAGTTTCTGGTAGTTGATCCCAGGTTCTCTATAAGAGGAAACAATGCTGTTAATTGTTGATCCCTTTCATTGGCCCCACACATCTTTAAATTTTTAGAAGTAAATGTGAGGCTGTGTTTATGTACATCATATGCAGACCATAAGAGGGATATAGATTCTCCAGAATCTGAAACCCTCTTCTGGAGTGTCTGAAGACAGCTACAGTGTACTTATATCTAATAAATACATAAATAAATAAATAAATAAATAAATAAATAAATAAATAAATATACATTTTTTAAAAGGGATAAGAAAGAAAGAAAAACCAGGCAGTCCTCCATCCTTGTCTGTCTTTCTCTCTGTCTGTCTGTCTTGCCTAGCCCCTTGAGTTGCCTAGCCTAGCCCCTTGCCTTGCCTAGCCCAGCCCCTTGCCTAGCCTAGCCTAGCCCAGCCCTGCCTTGCCTAGCCCTGCCTATCCCTGTCTTTAACCAGGCTGGCCTCGAACTCAGAAACTGACTGCCTCTGCCTCCAGAGTGCTCTCATTAAGAGCTCGAGCCACCACTGACTGTTGGGTTTTCTAAGTCTTACATAGGTATGGTCTGTTTCTCAACTGTGAAACCCTAATTAACACATGTAGTCTGTCCTAGGTCAGCCATAGCTACAGACTGAGGCCTTTTCTAAAACAAAACAAAAGAAAACAAAAAAATAGAAATAATAAAATAAATACATTAAGCAACCACATGATATCTTTTCTTTCTTTCAATGATACTCAGAGTTTGAAGCAGTTCACCCATGAGACCTCAGCTCCCGACATTGAGGCTGTTTCCCTAACAAGTATTATGGCTGAACCTGAGGGGTTCTACTGCTGATTTGTGTCCCCCACTTTAAAAAAATAGTTGTTTTCAAAGGCTGCAGGTTCTTAGCTCTGTTCCTTGTTACAGTTGAGTCACAGCCCTGAAAGTTCAGTGGTAGTTAAAGGCACTGAGAAGGGCTTCCTCTAGACATCAAAGACCAAGTCTTTGTTATTAAAAAGTTAATCTGGATTCCCCCACCCCCTGGCATCCTTAGAATTCCTAGAAAGGAAGGCAGGGACCTGGGCAGAAGGGTGCAAGGCTACTGGTGTTTGTAAGTGGTAACAGAAAGCTTTCTCTTGTTGGTACCCTACCCCAAGTTACACTGTCACTTCTTTTTCCTAGTTGTTGTTTTGTAGGTTTGTATTCTCAACATAGACCCTTTTCCTTCCTAACCTTGGCTGTCCTGAACCTTACTGTCCTTGAACTCAGTGATTTGCCTGTCTTGCTGGGATGAAACTGTGAGCTACCATCCAGAAGGAAGCACCCTGCTGAGGTTAGATTGGGGTCTCTTCCATTTTCCTCTATGAACATGCATATGGCAGGCCTGTTCTTTCTTTTTTACTTTTCCTTTTCTTTTTAAAGATTTACTTATTTATTATATTTAAGTATGCTGTAGCTATCTTCAGACAGTCCAGAAGAGGGTGTCAGATTCTGAAGAATCTAAATCATTCTTATTGTCTGCATATGATGTATATAAACACAGCCTCACATATACTCAAAAAAAAAAAAAAAAAGAAAGATGTGGCTACAGAGAGGGCTCAACAATTAAGAGCATTGTCTCCTCTTCCAGAGAACCTGGGCTCAATTACCAGTATTATATATGGTGGCCCATCTCCAGTTCCAGGGGATCTAATACTCTGTTCTGGAGTCTGTGGGCACAGCATACACATGCAAAACATTCTTACACAATCATTGAGAGAGGAGAGAGAGGGGTTGAGAGAGAGGGGAGGTAATCATACCTCCTGACGAGTTTGAAGACCTGAGCTTCATCACTCACACAAATAAATAAATGCAAAATATTTTTTATAAATAAACTCTGCCATTGCCCTTTAAAAATTTTTAGAAAACAAGTTTTATAACCAACAGTTATATTTACTATATCTAAAGTACAGTCATGAGCATATTCTCTAAATAGAAAAAGGCCTGTTAGTCTTAGAAATGGAAAAGACAAACCAAGGAAGGTTTGCAATTACATAATGAGGCAGCTCAGCCCAGCTCTTAGGTTGGAAATAAGACTCGAGAATAGGATACACCTGAAGAAAGCCAACCATTGTTTTTTGTTTTGGAGGCTGAAAGGATACACCTGAAGACAGCCAATGCTGTGTGATGGTGATCTGGTATTTTTTTTTTTAATTTTTAAAAACTTTAACACTTTTTATAAAATTTTTTTTCTTTCCTTCCTTTCTTTCAGTTCGTTCTTTCCTTCCTTCGTTCTTTCTTTCTTCTCACCCTGGCCTAGCCTACCCTAGCCTACCCTAGCCTACCCTAGCTTACCCTAGCCTACCCTAGCCTACCCTAGCCTACCCTAGCCTACCCTAGCCTACCCTAGCCTACCCTAGCCTACCCTAGCCTACCCTAGCCTACCCTAGCCCTGCCTAACCATGTCTTTCACCAGGGTGGCCTCGAACTCAGAAACTGACTGCCTCTGCCTACAGAGTGCTCTCATAAAGAGCTTGAGCCACCACTGAAGGTCGGGTTTTCTAAGCCTTACCTTGCTCTTGGTGTCTGTTCTCAGCTGTGAAACCCTAATTAACACAGGTAGGCAGTCCTAGGTCAGCCAGAACTACAGACTGAGGCCTTCTCTAAAAAGAAATAAAACAAAACAAAACAACAAATAGAAATAAAAAAATACATAAATTAAACAACCACAGCATAGCTTTTCTCTCTCTAGGTGGTACTCAGAAATTCCAGCAGTTGGCCTGTGACACCTCAGCTCAGTATATATGAGGCTGTGTTTATGTACTTCATACACAGACCATAAGAGGGATTTATTCTCTAGAATCTGACACCCTCTTCTGGAGTGTCTGAAGAAAGCTACTGTGTATTTATATCTAATAAATACATAAATAAATAATTAAATAAACATTTTTTAAAAAGGATAAGAAAGAAAGAAAGACCAGGCAGGCGTGCCAACCTTATCTCTCTCTGTCTGTCTGTCTGTCTGATCACTGAGAACTGGAGTTAGGCCACTATAGTTGCTGGTAGTTGATCCCAGGTACTCTGGAAGAGGAGACAATGCTGTTATTGGTTGAGCTTTTTCAGTGGCCCCACCCTTCTTTAAATTTTCAAAGTATATGTGAGGCTGTGTTTATGTACATCATATGCAGACCATAAGAGGGATTTAGATTCTGCAGAATGTGACACCCTCTTCTGGAGTGTCTGAAGACAGCTACTGTGTACTTATATCTAATAAATACATAAAGAAATAATTAAATATACATTTTTTAAAAGGATAAGAAAGAAAGAAAGTAAGAAACGGCAGGCCTGCCATCCTTAGATCTGTCTGTTTGTCTGTCTGTCTGATCCCTGAGAACTGGAGATGGGCCACCATATAGTTGCTGGTAGTTGTTCCCAGGTTCTCTGGAAGAGGAGACAATGCTGTTAATTGTTGAGCTTTTTCAGTGGCCCCACCCTTCTATAAATTTTTAGAAGTATATGTGAGGCTGTGTTTAAGTACATCATATGCAGACCATAAGAGGGATTTAGATTCTCCAGAATCTGACACCCTCTTCTGGAGTGTCTGAAGACAGCTACAGTGTACTTATATCTAATAAATACATAAATAAATAAATAATTAAATATTTTTTAAAAAGGATAAGAAAGAAAGAAGACCTGGCAGGCCTGCCATGCTTATCTCTGTCTGTCTGTCTGTCTGTCTGTCTGATCCTCTGATACTGAATATGGGCCACCATATAGTTGCTGGTAGTTGATCCCAGGTTCTATGGAAGAGGAGACAATGCTATTAATTGTTGAGACCTTTCAGTGGTCCCACCCATCTTTAAATTTTTAGAAGTATATGTGAGGCTGTGTTTATGTACATCATATGCAGACCATAAGAGGGATTTAGATTCTCAGGAATCTGACACCCTCTTCTGGAGTGTCTGAAGAAAGCTACTGTGTATTTATATCTAATAAATACATAAATAAATAATTAAATAAACATTTTTTAAAAAGGATAAGAAAGAAAGAAAGACCAGGCAGGCGTGCCAACCTTATCTCTCTCTGTCTGTCTGTCTGTCTGATCACTGAGAACTGGAGTTAGGCCACTATAGTTGCTGGTAGTTGATCCCAGGTACTCTGGAAGAGGAGACAATGCTGTTATTGGTTGAGCTTTTTCAGTGGCCCCACCCTTCTTTAAATTTTCAAAGTATATGTGAGGCTGTGTTTATGTACATCATATGCAGACCATAAGAGGGATTTAGATTCTGCAGAATGTGACACCCTCTACTGGAGTGTCAGAGGACAGCTACACTGTACTTATATCTAATAAATACATAAATAAATAAATAAATAAGTAAATAAACATTTTTTTAAAGGATAAGAAAGAAAGAAAGACCAGGCAGGCCTGCCATCCTTATCTCTGTCTGTCTGTCTGTCTGTCTGATCCCCTGTAACTGGAGATGGGCCACAATATAGGTGCTGGTAGTTGATCCCAGGTTCTCTGGAAGAGGACCCAATGCTGTTAATTGTTGAGCCTTTTCAGTGGCCCCACCCATCTTTAAATTTTTAGAAGTATATGTGAGTCTGTGTTTATGTACATCATATGCAGACCATAAGAGGGATTTGGATTTTCCTGAATTTGACACCCTCTTCTGGAGTGTCTGAAGACAGCTACTGTGTACTTATATATAATAAATACATAAATATATAAATAAATAAATAAATAAATAAATAAATAAATAAACATTTTTTTAAACAGGATAAGTAAGAAAGAAAGACCAGGCAGGCCTGCCATCCTTATCTCTGTCTGTCTGTCTGTTTGTCTGATCCCCTGGAACTGCAGATGGGCCACCATATAGTTGCTGGTAGTTGATCCCAGGTTCTATGGAAGAGGAGACAATGCTGTTAATTGTTGAGACCTTTCAGTGGTCCCACCCATCTTTATATATTTAGAAGTATATGTGAGGCTGTGTTTATGTACATCATAAGCAGACCATAATAGAGATTTAGATTCTCCAGATCTGACACCCTCTTCTGGAGTGTCTGAAGAAAGCTACAGTCTACTTATATCTAGTAAATAAATAGATAAATAAATAAATAAATAAATAAACATTTTTTTAAAAAGGATAAGAAAGAAAGAAAGACCAGGCAGGCCTTCCATCTATATCTATGTCTGTCTGTCTGTCTGTCTATCTGATCCCCGGGAACTGGAGATGGGCCACCATATAGTTGCTGGTAGTTGATCCAAGGTTCTCTGGAAGAGGAGACAATGCTGTTAATTGTTGAGCCCTTTCAGTGGCCCCACACTTCTTTAAATTTTTAGAAGTATACCTGAGGCTGTGTTTATGTACATCATATGCAGATTATAAGAGGATTTATATTCTCCAGAATCTGACACCCTCTACTGGAGTGTCTGAAGACAGCTACAGTGTACTTATATCTAATAAATACATAAATAAATAAATAATTAAACATTTTTTAAAAAGGATAAGAAAGAAAGAAGACCTGGCAGGCCTGCCATCCTTATCTCTGTCTGTCTGTCTGTCTGTCTGTCTGTCTGTCTGATCCTCTGATACTGGATATGGACCACCATATAGTTGCTGGTAGTTGATCCAAGGTTCTCTGCAAGAAGAGACAATGCTGTTAATTGTTGAGCCCTTTCAGTGGCCCCACACTTCTTTAAATTTTTAGAAGTATACCTGAGGCTGTGTTTATGTACATCATATGCAGATTATAAGAGGATTTAGATTCTCCAGATTCTGACACCCTCTACTGGAGTGTCTGAAGACAGCTACAGTGTACTTATATCTAATAAATACATAAATAAATAAATAATTAAACATTTTTTAAAAAAGATAAGAAAGAAAGAAGACCTGGCAGGCCTGCCATCCTTATCTCTGTCTGTCTGTCTGTCTGTCTGTCTGTCTGTCTGATCCTCTGATACTGGATATGGGCCACCATATAGTTGCTGGTAGTTGATCCCAGGTTCTATGGAAGAGGAGACAATGCTATTAATTGTTGAGACCTTTCAGTGGTCCCACCCATCTTTAAATTTTTAGAAGTATATGTGAGGCTGTGTTTATGTACATCATATGCAGACCATAAGAGGGATTTAGATTCTCCAGAATCTGACACCCTCTTCTGGAGTGTCTGAAGACAGGTACTGTGTACTTATATCTAATAAATACATAAATAAATAATTAAATAAACATTTTTTTAAAAGGATAAGAAAGAAAGAAAGACCAGGCAGGCCTGCCAACCTTATCTCTCTCTGTCTGTCTGTCTGTCTGATCCCTGAGAACTGGAGTTAGGCCACTACATAGTTGCTGGTAGTTGATCCCAGGTACTCTGGAAGAGGAGACAATGCTGTTAATTGTTGAGCTTTTTCAGTGGCCCCACCCTTCTTTAAATTTTCGAAGTATATGTGAGGCTGTGTTTATGTACATCATATGCAGACCATAAGAGGGATTTAGATTCTGCAGAATGTGACACCCTCTACTGGAGTGTCAGAGGACAGCTACAGTGTACTTATATCTAATAAATAAATAAATAAATAAATAAATAAATAAATAAATAAATAAATAAGTAAATAAACATTTTTTTAAAGGATAAGAAAGAAAGAAAGTCCAGGCAGGCCTGCCATCCTTATCTCTGTCTGTCTGTCTGTCTGTCTGATCCCCTGTAACTGGAGATGGGCCACCATATAGGTGCTGGTAGTTGATCCCAGGTTCTCTGGAAGAGGACCCAATGCTGTTAATTGTTGAGCCTTTTCAGTGGCCCCACC
The DNA here is from genome assembly GCF_978045245.1 of Mus caroli. Taxonomy (NCBI): domain Eukaryota; kingdom Metazoa; phylum Chordata; class Mammalia; order Rodentia; family Muridae; genus Mus; species Mus caroli. The sequence goes on along the minus strand of NW_028227313.1, from coordinate 476,599 downwards.
CATCTTTAAATTTTTAGAAGTATATGTGAGTCTGTGTTTATGTACATCATATGCAGACCATAAGAGGGATTTAGATTTTCCTGAATTTGACACCCCCTTCTGGAGTGTCTGAAGACAGCTACTGTGTACTTATATATAATAAATACATAAATATATAAATAAATAAATAAATAAATAAATAAATAAATAAATAAATGAATAAACATTTTTTTAAACAGGATAAGTAAGAAAGAAAGACCAGGCAGGCCTGCCATCCTTATCTCTGTCTGTCTGTCTGTCTGTCTAATCCTCTGGAACTGCAGATGGGCCACCATATAGTTGCTGGTAGTTGATCCCAGGTTCTATTGAAGAGGAGACAATGCTGTTAATTGTTGAGACCTTTCAGTGGTCCCATCCATCTTTAAATATTTAGAAGTATATGTGAGGCTGTGTTTATGTACACCATAAGCAGACCATAAGAGAGATTTAGATTCTCCAGAATCTGACACCCTCTTCTGGAGTGTCTGAAGACAGCTACAGTCTACTTAAATGTAGTAAACAAATAGATAAATAAATAAATAAATAAATAAATAAACATTTTTTTAAAAAGGATAAGAAAGAACAAAGACCAGGCAGGCCTTCCATCTATATCTATGTCTGTCTGTCTGTCTGTCTGTCTATCTGATCCCCGGGAACTGGAGATGGGCCACCATATAGTTGCTGGTAGTTGATCCAAGTTTCTCTGGAAGAGGAGACGATGCTGTTAATTGTTGAGCCCTTTCAGTGGCCCCACACTTCTTTAAATTTTTAGAAGTATACCTGAGGCTGTGTTTATGTACATCATATGCAGATTTTAAGAGGATTTAGATTCTCCAGAATCTGACACCCTCTACTGGAGTGTCTAAAGACAGCTACAGTGTACTGATGTCTAATAAATACATAAATAAATAAATAAATAAACATTTTTTTAAAAGGATAAGAAAGAAAGAAAGACCAGGCAGGCCTGCCATTCTTATCTCTGTCTGTCTCTCTGTCTGTCTGACATCTGTCTCATACCCTGGAACTCGAGATGGGCCACCATATAGTTGCTGGTATTTCATCCCAGGTTCTCTGGAGAGGAGACAATGCTGTTAATTGTTGAGCCCTTCCAGTGATCCCACCCATCTTTAATTTTTTAGAAGTATATGTGAGGCTGTGTTTATATACATCATATGCAGACCATAAGAGGGATTTAGATTCTCCAGAATCCTACACCCTCTTCTGGAGTGTCTGAAGACAGCTACAGTATACTTATATGTAATAAATACCTGAATAATTAAATAAATAAACATTTTTTTAAAAGGATAAGAAAAAAAGAAAGACCAGGCAGGCCTGCCATCCTTATCTCTGTCTATCTGTCTGTCTGTCTGTCTGATCTCCTGTAACTGGAGATCGGCCACCATATAGTTGGTGGTAGTTGAACCCAGGTTCTCTGGAAGAGGAGACAATGCTGTTAATTGTTGAGCCCTTTCAGTTGCCCCACTCATCTTTAAATTTTTAGAAGAGTATCTGAGGCTGTGTTTATGTACATGATATGCAGATCATAAAAGAGATTTAGATTCTCCAGAAACTGACACCCTCTTCTGAAGTGACTGAAGACAGCTAATGTGTACTTATATCTAATAAACACATAAATAAATAAATATATAAATAAATAAATAAATAAACAAACATTTTTTAAAAAGAATAAGAAAGAAAGAAAGACCTGGCAGGCCTGTCATCCTTATCTCTATATGTCTGTCTATCTCTCTGTCTGATTCCCTGGAACTGGAGATGGGCCACCATATAGTTGCTGGTAGGTGATCCCAGGTTCTCTGGAAGAGGAGACAATGCTGGTAATTGTTGAGCCCTTTCAGTGGCCCCACCCATCCTTAAATTTTTAGAAGTGTATGTGAGGCTGTGTTTATGTACATAATATGCAGACCTTAAGAGGGATTTAGATTCTCCAGAATCTGACACCCTCTTCTGGAGTGTCTGAAGACAGCTACAGTGTATTTATATCTAATAAATAAATAAATAAATAAATGAATAAATAAATAAACATTTTTTAAAATGGATAAGAAATAAAGAAAGACCAGGCAGGCCTTCCATCCATATATCTGTCTGTATGTCTGTCTGTCTGATCCCCTGGAACTTGAGATGGTCCATCATATACTTGCTGGTAGTTGATACCAGGTTCTCTGGAAGAGGAGACAATGCTGTTATTTGTTGAGCCCTTTAAGTGGCTCAACCCATCTTTAAATTTTTAGAAGTGTATGTGAGGCTGTGTTTATATACATCATATGCAGACCATAAGAGGGATTTAGATTCTCCAAAATCTGACAACCTCTTCTGGAGTGTCTGAAGACAGCTACAGTGTACTTATATCTAATAAATATATACATAAATAAATAAATAAACATTTTTTAAAAAGGATAAGAAAGAAAGAAAGACCAGGCAGGCCTGCCATTCTTATCTCTGTCTGTCTGTCTCTCTGTCTGTCTGATCCCCTGGAACTGGAGATGGGCCACCATATAGGTGCTGGTAGTTGATCCCAGGTTCTCTGGAAGAGCAGACAATGCTGTTAATTTTGAGCCCTTTCAGTGGCCCCACCCATCTTTAAATTTTTAAAAGTATATTTGAGTCTCTGTTCATGTACATCATATGCAGACCATAAGAGGGATTTAGATTCTCCAGAATCTGAAACCCTCTACTGGAGTATCTGAAGACAGCTACAGTGTACTTATATCGAATAAATACATACATACATACATACATACATACATACATAAATAAATAAATAAATAAATAAATAAATAAACATTTTTTAAAAAAAATAAGAAAGAAACAAAGACCTGGCAGGCCTGCCATCCTTATCTCTGTCTGTCTGTTTGTCTGTTTCTCTGATCCTCTGATACTGGATATGGGCCACCATATAGTTGCTGGTAGTTGATCCCAGGTTCTCTGGAAGAGAAGACAATGCTGTTAATTGTTGAGACCTTTCAGTGGTCCCACACATCTTTAAATATTTAGAAGTGTATGTGAGGCTGTGTTTATGTACATCATATGCAGACCATAAGAGGGATTTAGATTCTCCAGAATCTGACACCCTCTCCTGGAGTGTCTGAAGACAGCTACAGTGTACTGATATCTAATAAATAAATAAATAGATAAATAAATAAATAAATAAATAAATAAATAAATAAATAAACATTTTTTTAAAAGGATAAGAAAGAAAGAAAGACCAGGCAGGCCTTCCATCCATATCTCTGTCTGTATGTCTGTCTGTCTATCTGATCCCCGGGAACTGGAGATGGGCCACCATATAGATGCTGGTAGTTGATCCAAGGTTCTCTGGAAGAGGATACAATGCTGTTAATTGTTGAGCCATTTCAGTGGCCCCACACTTCTTTAAATTTTTAGAAGTATACTTGAGGCTGTGTTTATGTACATCATATGCAGATTATAAGAGGATATAGATTCTCCAGAATCAGACACCCTCTACTGGAGTGTCTGAAGACAGCTACAGTGTACTTTTATCTAATGAATACATAAATAAATAAATAAATAAATAAATAAATAAATAAATAAATAAATAAACATTTTTTTAAAAGGATAAGAAAGAAAGAAAGACCAGGCAGGCCTGCCATCAATATCTCTGTCTGTCTGTCTGTCTGTCTGTCTATCTGATCCCCGGGAACTGGAGATGGGCCACCATATAGTTGCTCATAGTTGATCCCAGGTTCTCTGGAAGAGGAGACAATGCTGTTAATGTTGAGCCCTTTCAGTGGCCCTACCCATCTTTAAATTTTTAGAAGTGTATGTGAGGCTGTGTTTATGTACATCATATGCACACCAGAAGAGGGATTTAGATTCATAAGAAAATGACACCCTCTTCTGGAGTGTCTGAAGACAGCTACAGTGTACTTATATCTAATAAATAAATAAATAAATAAATAAATAAATAAATAAATAAACAAATAAACATTATTTAAACAGGATAAGAAAGAAAGAAAGACCAGGCAGGCCTTCCATCCATATCTCTATCTGTCTGTCTGTCCGTCTGTCTGTCTATCTGATCTCCGGGAACTGGAGATGGGCCACCATATAGTTGCTAGTAGTTGTTCCCAGGTTCTCTGGAAGGGGAGACAATGCTGTTAATTTTTCAGCCCTTTCAGTGGCCCCACCCATCCTTAAATTTTTAGAAGTGTATGTGAGGCTGTGTTTATGTACATCATATGCAGACTTTCAGAGGGATTTAGATTGTCCAGAATCTGACACCCTCTTCTGGAGTGTCTGAAGACAGCTAGAGTGTATTTATATCTAATAAATATATACATAAATAAATAAATAAATAAATAAATAAATAAATAAAAAAACATTTTTTAAAAAGGATAAGAAAGAAAGAAAGACCAGGCAGGCCTGCCATCCTTATCTCTGTCTGTCTGTCTCTCTGTCTGTCTGATCCCCTGGAACTGGAGATAGGCCACCATATAGGTGCTGGTAGTGGATCCCAGGTTCTCTGAAAGAGGAGACAATACTGTTAATTGTTGAGCCCTTTCAGTGGCCCCACGCATCTTTAAATTTTTAGAAGTATATGTGAGTCTCTGTTTATGTACATCATATGCAGACCATAAGAGGGATTTAGATTCTCCAGTATCTGACACCCTCTTCTGGAGTGTCTGCAGACAGCTACAGTGTACTTATATCAAATAAATAAATAAATAAATAAATAAATAAATAAATAAATAAGTAAATAAACATTTTTTAAAAAGGATAAGAAAGAAAGAAAGACCAGGCAGGCCTGCCATCCTTATCTCTGTCTGTCTGTCTGTCTGATCCTCTGATACTGGATATGGGCCACCATATAGTTGCTGGTAGTTGATCCCAGGTTCTCTGGAAGAGGAGACAATGCTGTTAATTGTTGAGACATTTCAGTGGTCCCACCCATCTTTAAATATTTAGAAGTGTATGTGAGGCTGTGTTTATGTACATCATATGCTGACCATAAAAGGGAATTAGATTCTCCAGAATCTGACACCCTCTTCTGGAGTGTCTGAAGACAGCTACAGTGTACTGATATCTAATAAATAAATAGATAAATAAATAAATAAATAAATAAATAAACATTTTTTTAAAAGGATAAGAAAGAAAGAAAGACCAGGCAGGCCTACCATCCATATCTCTGTCTGTCTATCTGTCTGTCTATCTGATCCCCGGGAACTGGAGATGGGCCACCATATAGTTGCTGGTAGTTGATCCAAGGTTCTCTGGAAGAGGAGACCATGCTGTTAATTGTTGTGCCCTTTCAGTGGCCCCACACTTCTTTAAATTTTTAGAAGTATACTTTAGGCTGTGTTTATGTACATCTTATGCACATTATAAGAGGATTTAGATTCTCCAGAATCTGACACCCTCTTCTGGAGTGTCTGAAGACAGCTACAGTGTACTGATGTCTAATAAATAAATAGATAAATAAATAAATAAATAAATAAATAAATAAATAAATAAATAAATAAATAAACATTTTTTTAAAAGGATAAGAAAGAAAGAAAGACCAGGCAGGCCTACCATCCATATCTCTGTCTGTCTGTCTGTCTGTCTATCTGATCCCAGGGAACTGGAGATGGGCCACCATATAGTTGCTGGTAGTTGATCCAAGGTTCTCTGGAAGAGGAGACAATGCTGTTAATTGTTGAGCCCTTTCAGTGGCCCCACACTTCTTTAAATTTTTAGAAGTATACTTGAGGCTGTGTTTATGTACATCATATGCAGACCATAAGAGGGATTTAGATTCTCCAGAATCTGACACCCTCTACTGGAGTGTCTGAACAGCTACAGTGTACTTATATCTAATAAATAAATAAATAAATAAATAAATAAATAAATAAATAAACATTTTTTAAAAAGGATTAGAAAGAAAGACCAGGCAGGCCTGCCATCCATATCTCTGTCTGTCTGTCTGTCTATCTGATCCCCGGGAACTGGAGATGGGCCACCATATAGTTGCTGGTAGTTGATCCCAGGTTCTCTAGAAGAGGAGACAATGCTGTTAATGTTGAGCCCTTTCAGTGGCCCTACCCATCTTTAAATTTTTAGAATTGTATAAGAGGCCGTGTTTATGTACATCATATGCAGACCAGAAGAGGGATGTAGATTCATCAGAATCTGACACCCTCTTCTGGAGTGTCTGAAGACAGCTACAGTGTACTTATATCTAATAAATAAATAAATGAATAAATAAATAAATAAATAAATAAACATTATTTAAACAGGATAAGAAAGAAAGAAAGACCAGGCAGGCCTTCCATCCATATCACTGTCTGTCTGTCTGTCTGTCTGTCTGTCTGTCTATCTGATCCTCGGGACTGGAGATGGGCCACCATATTGTTGCTGGTAGTTGATCCCAGGTTCTCTGGAAGAGGAGACAATGCTGTTAATTGTTGAGCCCTTTCAGTCGCCCCACCCATCCTTAAATTTTTAGAAGTGTATGTGAGGCTGTGTTTATGTACATCATATGCAGACCATAAGAGGGATTTAGATTGTCCAGAATCTGACACCCTCTTCTGGAGTGTCTGAAGACAGCTACAGTGTATTTATATCTAATAAATAAATAAATAAATAAATAAACATTTTTTAAAATGGATAAGAAATAAAGAAAGACAAGGCAGGAGTGCCATCCTTATCTCTGTCTATCTGATCACCTGGAACTGGAGATGGTACATCATATACTTGCTGGTAGTTGATACCAGGTTCTCTGGAAGAGGAGACAATGCTGTTATTTGTTGAGCCCATTAAGTGGCCCCACCCATCTTTAAATTTTTAGAGGTGTATGTGAGTCTCTGTTTATGTACATCATATGCAGACCATAAGAGGGATTTAGATTCTCCAGAATCTGACACCCTCTACTGGAGTGTCTGAACAGCTACAGTGTACTTATATCTAATAAATAAATAAATAAATAAATAAATAAATAAATAAACATTTTTTAAAAAGGATTAGAAAGAAAGACCAGGCAGGCCTGCCATCCATATCTCTGTCTGTCTGTCTGTCTGTCTATCTGATCCCCGGGAACTGGAGATGGGCCACCATATAGTTGCTGGTAGTTGATCCCAGGTTCTCTAGAAGAGGAGACAATGCTGTTAATGTTGAGCCCTTTCAGTGGCCCTACCCATCTTTAAATTTTTAGAAGTGTATATGAGGCCGTGTTTATGTACATCATATGCAGACCAGAAGAGGGATTTAGATTCATCAGAATCTGACACCCTCTTCTGGAGTGTCTGAAGACAGCTACAGTGTACTTATATCTAATAAATAAATAAATGAATAAATAAATAAATAAATAAATAAATAAATAAACAATATTTAAACAGGATAAGAAAGAGAGAAAGACAAGGCAGGCCTTCCATCCATATCACTGTCTGTCTGTCTGTCTGTCTGTCTATCTGATCCCTGGGAACTGGAGATGGGCCACCATATTGTTGCTGGTAGTTGATCCCAGGTTCTCTGGAAGAGGAGACAATGCTGTTAATTGTTGAGCCCTTTCAGTGGCCCCACCCATCCTTAAATTTTTAGAAGTGTATGTGAGGCTGTGTTTATGTACATCATATGCAGACCATAAGAGGGATTTAGATTGTCCAGAATCTGACACCCTCTTCTGGAGTGTCTGAAGACAGCTACAGTGTATTTATATCTAATAAATAAATAAATAAATAAATAAATAAATAAATAAATAAATAAATAAACATTTTTTAAAATGGATAAGAAATAAAGAAAGACAAGGCAGGAGTGCCATCCTTATCTCTGTCTATCTGATCACCTGGAACTGGAGATGGTACATCATATACTTGCTGGTAGTTGATCCCTGGTTCTCTGGAAGAGGAGACAATGCTGTTATTTGTTGAGCCCATTAAGTGGCCCCACCCATCTTTAAATTTTTAGAGGTGTATGTGAGTCTCTGTTTATGTACATCATATGCAGACCATAAGAGGGATTTAGATTCTCCAGAATCTGACACCCTCTTCTGGAGTGTCTGAAGACAGCTACAGTGTACTTATATCTAATAAATATAAATAAATAAATAAATAAATAAATAAATAAATAAACATTTTTTAAAAAGGATAAGAAAGAAAGAAAAATCAGGCAGGCCTACCATCCTTATCTCTGTCTGTCTGTCTCTCTGTCTGTCTGATCCCCTGGAACTGGAGATGGGCCACCATATAGGTGCTGGTAGTTGATCCCAGGTTCTCTGGAGGAAGAGACAATGCTGTTAATGTTGAGCCCTTTCTTTTTTTTTTTTTTTTTTTTTTTTTTTTTTGGTTTTTCGAGACAGGGTTTCTCTGTGTAGCCCTGGCTGTCCTGGAACTCACTTTGTAGACCAGGCTGGCTTCGAACTCAGAAATCTGCCTGCCTCTGCCTCCCGAGTGCTGGGATTAAAGGCGTGCGCCACCACGCCCAGCTTGTTGAGCCCTATCAGTGGCCCTACCCATGTTTAAATTTTTAGAAGTATATGTGAGGCTGTGTTTATGTACATCATATGCAGACCAGAAGAGGGATTTAGAGTCATCAGAATCTGACACCCTCTACTGGAGTGTCTGAAGACAGCTACAGTGTACTTATATCTAATAAATAAATAAATAAATAAATAAATAAATAAATAAATAAACATTATTTAAACAGGATAAGAAAGAAAGAAAGACCAGGCAGGCCTTCCATCAATATCTCTGTCTGTCTGTCTGTCTGTCTATCTGATCCCCGGGAACTGGAGATGGGCCACCATATAGTTGCTGGTAGTTGATCCCAGGTTCTCTGGAAGAGGAGACAATGCTGTTAATTGTTGACCCCTTTCAGTCGCCCCACCCATCCTTAAATTTTTAGAAGTGTATGTGAGGCTGTGTTTATGTACATCATATGCAGACCTTAAGAGGGATTTAGATTGTCCAGAATCTGACACCCTCTTCTGGAGTGTCTGAAGACAGCTACAGTGTATTTATATCTAATAAATAAATAAATAAATAAATAAATAAATAAATAAATAAATAAATAAATAAATAAATATATAAATAAACATTTTTTAAAATGGATAAGAAATAAAGAAAGACCAGGCAGGAGAGCCCTCCTTATCTCTGTCTGTCTATCTGTCTGTCTGATCCCCTGGAACTGGAGATGGTCCATCATATACTTGCTGGTAGTTGACACCAGGTTCTCTGGAAGAGGAGACAATGCTGTTATTTGTTGAGCCCTTTAAGTGGCCCCACCCATCTTTAAATTTTTAGAAGTGTATGTGAGTCTCTGTTTATGTACATCATATGCATACCATAAGAGGGATTTAGATTCTCCAGAATCTGACACCCTCTTCTGGAGTGTCTGAAGACAGCTACAGTGTATTTATATCTAATAAATAAATAAATAAATAAATAAATAAATAAATAAACATTTTTAAAAAAGGAATAGAAAGAAAGACCAGGCAGGGCTGCCATCCATATCTCTGTCTGTCTGTCTGTCTGTCTATCTGATCCCCATAACTGGAGATGGGCCACCATATAGTTGCTGGTAGTTGATCCCAGGTTCTCTGGAAGAGGAGACAATGCTGTTAATGTTGAGCCCTTTCAGTGGCCCTACCCATCTTTAAATTTTTAGAAGTGTATATGAGGCCGTGTTTATGTACATCATATGCAGACCAGAAGAGGGATTTAGATTCATCAGAATCTGACACCCTCTTCTGGAGTGTCTGAAGACAGCTACAGTGTACTGATATCTAATAAATAAATAGATAAATAAATAAATAAATAAATAAACATTTTTTAAAAAGGATAAGAAAGAAAGAAAGACCAGGCAGGCCTACCATCCATATCTCTGTCTGTCTGTCTGTCTGTCTGTCTGTCTGTCTATCTGATCCCCGGGAACTCGAGATGGGCCACCATATAGTTGCTGGTAGTTGATCCAAGGTTCTCTGGAAGAGGAGACAATGCTGTTAATTGTTGAGCCCTTTCAGTGGCCCCACACTTCTTTAAATTTTTAGAAGTATACCTGAGGCTGTGTTTATGTACATCATATGCAGATTATAAGAGGATTTATATTCTCCAGAATCTGACACCCTCTACTGGAGTGTCTGAAGACAGCTACAGTGTACTTATATCTAATTAATACATAAATAAATAAATAAACATTTTTTAAAAAGGATAAGAAAGAAAGAAAGACCAGGCAGGCCTCCATCCTTATCTCTGTCTGTCTGTCTGTCTGTTTGATACCCTGGAACTGGAGATAGGCCACCATATAGTTGCTGGTAGATCATCCGAGGCTCTCTGGAAGAGGAGACAATGCTGTTAATTGTTGAGTCCTTTCAATGGCCCCACCCATCTTTACATTTTTAGAAGTATATGTGAGTCTGTGTTTATGTACATCATATGCAGACCATAAGAGGGATTTAGATTTTCCTGAATTTGACACCCTCTTCTGGAGTGTCTGAAGACAGCTACTGTGTACTTATATATAATAAATACATAAATAAATAAATAAACATTTTTTAAAAATGATAAGAAAGAAAGAAAGAAAGACCAGGCAGACCTGCCATCCTTATCTCTGTCTGTCTGTCTGTCTGTTTGATACCCTGGAACTGGAGATAGGCCACCATATAGTTGCTGGTAGATCATCCGAGGCTCTCTGGAAGAGGAGACAATGCTGTTAATTGTTGAGTCCTTTCAGTGGTCCCACCCATCTTTAAATTTTTAGAAGTATATGTGAGTCTGTGTTTATGTACATCATATGCAGACCATAAGAGGGATTTAGATTTTCCTGAATTTGACACCCTCTTCTGGAGTGTCTGAAGACAGCTACTGTGTACTTATATATAATAAATACATAAATATATAAATAAATAAATAAATAAATAAATATATAAATAAATAAATAAATAAATAAACATTTTTTAAAACAGGATAAGTAAGAAAGAAAGACCAGGCAGGCCTGCCATCCTTATCTCTGTCTGTCTGTCTGATCCCCTGGAACTGCTGATGGGCCACCATATAGTTGCTGGTAGTTGATCCCAGGTTCTCTGGAAGAGGAGACAATGATGTTAATTGTTGAGCCCTTTCAGTGGTCCCACCCAACTTTAAATTTTTAGAAGCATATGTGAGGCTGTGTTTAGGTACATCATGTGCAGATCATAAGAGGGATTTAGATTCTCCAGAATCTGAAACCCTCTTCTGGAGTGTCTGAAGACAGCTACTGTGTACTTATATCTAATAAATACATAAATAAATAATTAAATAAACATTTTATAAAAGGATAAGTAAGAAAGAAAGAAAAGGCAGGCCTGCCATCCTTAGCTCTGTCTGTCTGTCTGTCTGTCTGATCCCTGAGAACTGGAGATGGGACACCATATAGTTGCTGGTAGTTGATCCCAGGTTCTCTGGAAGAGGAGACAAGGCTGTTAATTGTTGAGCTTTTTCAGTGGCCCCACCCTTCTTTAAATTTTTGAAGTATATGTGAGGCTGTGTTTATGTACATCATATGCAGATTATAAGAGGATTTAGATTCTCCAGAATCTGACACACTCTACTGGAGTGTCTGAAGACAGCTACAGTGTACTAATATCTAATAAATAAATAAATAAATAAATAATTAAAAAAATAAATAAATAAATAAACATTTTTAAAAGGATAAGAAAGAAAGAAAAACCAGGCAGGCCTGCCATTCTTATCTCTCTCTGTCTGACATCTGTCTGATTCTCTGGAACTCGAGATGGGCCACCATATAGTTGCTGGTGGTTCATCCCAGGTTCTCTGGAAGAGGAGACAATGCTGTTAATTGTTGAGCCCTTCCAGTGACCCCACCCATCTTTAATATTTTATAAGTATATGTGAGGCTGTGTTTATATACATCATATACAGACCATAAGAGGGATTTAGATTCTCCAGAATCCTACACCCTCTTCTGGAGTGTCTGAAGACAGCTACAGTGTACTTATATCTAATAAATAAATAGATAAATAAATAAATAAATAAATAAATAAATAAATAAATAAACATTTTTTAAAAAGGATAAGAAAGAAAGAAAGACCAGGCAGGCCTTCCATCCATATCTCTGTCTGTCTGTCTGTCTGTCTATCTGATCCCCGGGAACTGGAGATGGGCCACCATATAGTTGCTGGTAGTTGATCCCAGGTTCTCTGGAAGAGGAGACAATGATGTTATTGTTGAGCCCTTTCAGTGGCCCCACCCATCCTTAAATTTTTAGAAGTGTATGTGAGGCTGTGTTTATGTACATCATATGCAGACCTTAAGAGGGATTTAGATTGTCCAGAATCTGACACCCTCTTCTGTAGTGTCTGAAGACAGCTACAGTGTATTTATATCTAATAAATAAATAAATAAATAAATAAATAAATAAACATTTTTTAAAAAGGATAAGAAAGAAAGAAAAATCAGGCAGGCCTGCCATCCTTATCTCTGTCTGTCTGTCTGTCTGTCTGATCCCCTGGAACTGGAGATGGGCCACCATATAGGTGCTGGTAGTTGATCCCAGGTTCTCTGGAAGAGGAGACAATGCTGTTAATTGTTGAGCCCTTTCAGTGGCCCAACCCATCTTTAAATTTTTAGAAGTATATGTGAGGCTGTGTTTATGTACATCATATGCAGACCATAAGTGGGATATAGATTCTCCAGAATCTGTAACCCTCTTCTGGATTGTCTGAAGACAGCTACAGTGTACTTATATCTAATAAATAAATAAATAAATAAATAAATAAATAAATAAATAAATAAATAAATAAATCAATAAATAAACATTTTTTTAAATAGGATAAGAAAGAAAGAAAAACCAGGCAGGCCTGCCATGCTTATCTTTGTCTGTCTGTCTGTCTCTCTGTCTGTCTGTCTGTCTGATCCCCTGGAACTGGAGATGGGCCACCATATAGTTGCTGGTAGTTGATCCCAGGTCCTCTGTAAGAGGAGACAATGCTGTTAATTGTTGAGCCCTTTCATTGGCCCCACCCATCTTTAAATTTTTAGAAGTAAATGTGAGGCTGTGTTTATGTACATCATATTCAGAACATAAGAGGTATTTAGATTCTCCAGAATATGACACCGACTTTTGGAGTGTCTAAGACGGATACAGAGTACTTATATCTAATAAATACATAAATAAATAAATAAATAAATAAACATTTTTTAAAATCGATTAGAAAGAAAGACCAGGCAGGCCTGCCATCCTTATCTTTATCTGTCTGTCTGTCTGTCTGATCCCCTGGAACTGGAGATGGGCCACCATATAGTTGCTGGTAGTTGATCCCAGGTTCTCTGGAAGAGGATACAATGCTGTTAATTGTTGTGCCCTTTCAGTTTCCCACCCATCTTTAAATTTTTAGAAGTAAATATGAGGCTGTGTTTATGTACATCATATGCAGACCATAAGCAGGATTTAGATTCTCCAGAATATGACACCCTCTTCTACAGTGTCTGAAGACAGCGACAGTGTACTTATATCTAATAAATATATAAATAAATAAATAAATAAATAAACATTTTTTAAAAAGAATAAGGAAGAAAGGACAGCCAAGGCAGGCCTCCATCCTTATCTCTGTCTGTCTGTCTGTCTTTTTGATACCCTGCAACTGGAGATGGGCCACCATATAGTTGCTGGTAGTTGATCCCAGGCTCTCTGGAAGAGGAGACAATGCTGTTAATTGTTGAGCATTTTCAGTGGCCCCACCCATCTTTAAATTTTTAGAAGTAAAGTTGAGGCTGTGTTTATGTACATCATATGCAGACCATAAGAGGGATTTAGGTTCTCCAGAATCTGACACCCTCCTCTGGATTGTTTGAAGACAGCTACAGTGTACTTATATTTAATAAATACATAAATAAATAAATAAACATTTTTTAAAAAATGATAAGAAAGAAAGAAAGACCAGGCAGGCCTGCCATCCTTCTGTCTGTCTGTCTGTATGTCTGTCTGTCTGTCTATCTGATCCCCTGGAATTGGAGGTGGGTCATCATATAGTTGCTGGTGGTTGATCCCAGATTCTCTGGAAGAGGAGACAATTCACTTAATTGTTGAGCCATCTCAGTGGACCAACCCATCTTTAAATTTTTAGAAGTAAATGTGAGGCTGTGTTTATGTACATCATATGCAGACCATAAGAGGGATTTAGATTCTCCAGAAACCGGCACCCTCTTCTTGAGTGTCTCAAGACAGATACAGTGTCCTTGTATCTAATAAATACATAAATAAATAAATAAACATTTTATAAAAAGGATAATAAAGAAAGAAAGACCATGCAGGCCTCCCACTTTGTCTGTCTGTCTGTCTGTCTGTCTGTCTATCTGTCAGATCCCCTGGAAATGGAGATGGGCCACCATATAGTTGCTGGTAGTTGATACCAGGTTCTCCTGAAGAGGAGACAATGCTGTTAATTGTTGAGCCCTTTCAGTGGCCCCACCCAACTTTAAATTTTTAGAAGTATATGTGAGGCTGTGTTTATGTACATCATATGCAGACCATAAGAGGGATATAGATTCTCCAGAATCTGACACCCTCTTCTGGAGTGTCTGAAGACAGCTACAGTGTACTTATATCTAATAAATAAATAAATAAATAAATAAATAAATAAATAAATAAACATTTTTTTATAAAGGATAAGAAAGAAAGAAAAACCAGGCAGGCCTGCCATCCTTATCTTTGTCTTTCTGTCTGTCTCTCTGTCTGATACCCTGTAAGTGGAGATGGGCCACCATATAGTTGCTGGTAGTTGATCCCAGGTCCTCTGGAAGAGGAGACAATGCTGTTAATTGTTGAGCCCCTTCAGTGGCCCAACCCATCTTTAATTTTTAGAAGTAAATGTGAGGCTGTGTTTATGTACATCATATTCAGACCTTAAGAGGAATTTAGATTCTCCAGAATATGACACCGACTTTTGGAGTGTCTAAGACTGATACAGTGTACTAATATCTAATAAATACATAAATAAATAAATAAATAAATAAATAAATAAACATTTTTTAAAATCGATTAGAAAGAAAGAAAGACCAGGCAGGCCTGCCATCCTTATCTCTATCTGTCTGTCTGTCTGTCTGATCCCCTGGAACTGGAGATGGGTCACCATAGAGTTGCTGGTAGTTGATCCCAGTTTCTCTGGAAGAGGAGACAATGCTGTTAATTGTTGAGCACTTTCAGTGGCCCCACCCATCTTTAAATTTAAAGAAGTATATGTAAGGCTGTGTTTATGTACCGAATATGCAGACAATAAAAGGGATTTATAGTCTCCTGATTCTGACACCCTCTTCTGGAGTGTCTAAAGACAGCTACAGTGTACTTATATCTAATAAATACATAAATAAATAAATAAACATTTTTTAAAAGGATAAGAAAGAAAGAAAGACCTGGTAGGCCTGCCACCTTGTGTGTCTGTCTGTCTGTCTGTCTATCTGTCACATCCACTGGAACTGGAGATGGGCCACAATATAGTTGCTGGTAGTTGATCCCAGGTTCTCTGGAAGAGGAGACAATGCTGTTAATTTTTGAGCCCTTTCAGTGGCCCCAACCATCTTTAAATTTTTAGAAGTATATGTGAGGCTGTGTTTATGTACATCATATGCAGACCATAAGAGGGATATAGATTATACAGAACCTCACACCCTCTTCTGGAGTGTCTGAAGACAGCTACAGTGTTCGTATATCTAATAAATAAATAAGTAAATAAATAAATAAATAAATAAATAAATAAATAAACATTTTTTAAAAAGGATAAGAAAGAAAGAAAAACCAGGCAGGCCTGCCATCCTTATCTTTGTCTGTCTGTCTGTCTCTCTGTCTGTCTGTATGTCTGATCCCCTAGAAATGGAGATGGGCCACCATATAGTTGCTGGTAGTTGATCCCAGGTCCTCTGTAAGAGGAGACAATGCTGTTAATTGTTGAGCCCTTTCAGTGGCCCCACCCATCTTTGAATTTTTAGAAGTAAATGTGACGCTGTGTTTATGTACATCATATTCAGACCATAAGAGGGATTAAATTCTCCAGAATCTGACACAGTCTTTTGGAGTGTCTAAGACGGATACAGTGTACTTATATCTAATAAATACATAAATACATAAATAAACATTTTTTAAAATCGATTAGAAAGAAAGAAAGACCAGGCAGGCCTCCCATCCTTATCTCTGTCTGTCTGTCTGTCTGATCCCCTGGAACTGGAGATGGGCCACCATAGAGTTGCTGATAGTTGATCACAGGTTCTCTGGAAGAGAAGACAATGCTGTTATTTGTTGAGCCCTTTCGTTGCCCACCCATCTTTAAATTTATAGAAGTATATGTAAGGCTGTGTTTATGTACCGAATATGCAGATCATAAGAGGGATTTAGATTCTCCAGAATCTGACACCCTCTTCTGGAGTGTCTTAAGACAGCTACAGTGTACTTATATCTAATAAATTCATAAATAAACAAATAAACATTTTTTAAAAAGGATAATAAAGAAAGAGAGACCAGGCAGGCCTGCCATTCTTGTCTGTCTGTCTGTCTGTCTGATCCCCGGAACTGGAGATGGGCCACCATATAATTGCTGGTAGTTGATCCCAGGTTCTCTCGAAGAGGAGACAATGCTGTTAATTGTTGAGCCCTTGCAGTGGCCCCACCCATCTTTAAGTTTTTAGAAGTATATATAAGGCTGTGTTTATGTACATCATATGCAGATCATAAGAGGGATATAGATTCTCCAAAATCTGACACCCTCTTCTGGAGTGTTTGAAGACAGCTACAGTGTACTTATATCTAATAAATACATACATAAATTAATAAACATTTTTAAAAAGGATAAGAAAGAAAGAAAGTCCAGGCAGGCCTGCCACCTTGTGTGTCTGTCTGTGTGTCTCTCTATCTGTCAGATCCCCTGGAACTGGTGATGGGCCACCATATAGTTGCTGGGAGTTGATCCCAGGTACTCTGGAAGAGGAGACAATGCTGTTAGTTGTTGAGCCCTTTCAGTAGCCCCACCCATCTTTAAATTTTTAGAAGTATATTTGAGGCTGTGTTTATGTACATCATATGCAGACCATAAGAGGGATTTAGATTCTCCAGGATCTGACACCCTCTTCTGGAGTGTCTGAAGACAGCTACAGTGTACTTATATCTAATAAATAAATAAATAAATAAATAAATAAATAAATACATACATACATACATACATACATAAATAAATAAACATTTTTTAAAAAGGATAAGAAAGAAAGAAAGACCAGGCAGGCCTACCATCCTTATCTCTGTCTGTCTGTCTGTCTCTCTGTCTGTCTGTCTGTCTGATCCCCTGGAACTGGAGATGGGCCACCATATAGTTGCTGGTAGTTGATCCCAGGTCCTCTGTAAGAGGAGACAATGCTGTTAATTGTTGAGCCCTTTCATTGGCCCCACCCATCTTTAAATTTTTAGAAGTAAATGTGAGGCTGTGTTTATGTACATCATATTCAGAACATAAGAGGTATTTAGATTCTCCAGAATATGACACCGACTTTTGGAGTGTCTAAGACGGATACAGAGTACTTATATCTAATAAATACATAAATAAATAAATAAATAAATAAACATTTTTTAAAATCGATTAGAAAGAAAGACCAGGCAGGCCTGCCATCCTTATCTTTATCTGTCTGTCTGTCTGTCTGATCCCCTGGAACTGGAGATGGGCCACCATATAGTTGCTGGTAGTTGATCCCAGGTTCTCTGGAAGAGGAGACAATGCTGTTAATTGTTGTGCCCTTTCAGTTTCCCACCCATCTTTAAATTTTTAGAAGTAAATATGAGGCTGTGTTTATGTACATCATATGCAGACCATAAGCAGGATTTAGATTCTCCAGAATATGACACCCTCTTCTACAGTGTCTGAAGACAGCGACAGTGTACTTATATCTAATAAATATATAAATAAATAAATAAATAAATAAACATTTTTTAAAAAGAATAAGGAAGAAAGGACAGCCAAGGCAGGCCTCCATCCTTATCTCTGTCTGTCTGTCTGTCTTTTTGATACCCTGCAACTGGAGATGGGCCACCATATAGTTGCTGGTAGTTGATCCCAGGCTCTCTGGAAGAGGAGACAATGCTGTTAATTGTTGAGCATTTTCAGTGGCCCCACCCATCTTTAAATTTTTAGAAGTAAAGTTGAGGCTGTGTTTATGTACATCATATGCAGACCATAAGAGGGATTTAGGTTCTCCAGAATCTGACACCCTCCTCTGGATTGTTTGAAGACAGCTACAGTGTACTTATATTTAATAAATACATAAATAAATAAATAAACATTTTTTAAAAAATGATAAGAAAGAAAGAAAGACCAGGCAGGCCTGCCATCCTTCTGTCTGTCTGTCTGTATGTCTGTCTGTCTGTCTATCTGATCCCCTGGAATTGGAGGTGGGTCATCATATAGTTGCTGGTGGTTGATCCCAGATTCTCTGGAAGAGGAGACAATTCACTTAATTGTTGAGCCATCTCAGTGGACCAACCCATCTTTAAATTTTTAGAAGTAAATGTGAGGCTGTGTTTATGTACATCATATGCAGACCATAAGAGGGATTTAGATTCTCCAGAAACCGGCACCCTCTTCTTGAGTGTCTCAAGACAGATACAGTGTCCTTGTATCTAATAAATACATAAATAAATAAATAAACATTTTATAAAAAGGATAATAAAGAAAGAAAGACCATGCAGGCCTACCACTTTGTCTGTCTGTCTGTCTGTCTGTCTGTCTATCTGTCAGATCCCCTGGAAATGGAGATGGGCCACCATATAGTTGCTGGTAGTTGATACCAGGTTCTCCTGAAGAGGAGACAATGCTGTTAATTGTTGAGCCCTTTCAGTGGCCCCACCCAACTTTAAATTTTTAGAAGTATATGTGAGGCTGTGTTTATGTACATCATATGCAGACCATAAGAGGGATATAGATTCTCCAGAATCTGACACCCTCTTCTGGAGTGTCTGAAGACAGCTACAGTGTACTTATATCTAATAAATAAATAAATAAATAAATAAATAAATAAATAAATAAACATTTTTTTATAAAGGATAAGAAAGAAAGAAAAACCAGGCAGGCCTGCCATCCTTATCTTTGTCTTTCTGTCTGTCTCTCTGTCTGATACCCTGGAAGTGGAGATGGGCCACCATATAGTTGCTGGTAGTTGATCCCAGGTCCTCTGGAAGAGGAGACAATGCTGTTAATTGTTGAGCCCCTTCAGTGGCCCAACCCATCTTTAATTTTTAGAAGTAAATGTGAGGCTGTGTTTATGTACATCATATTCAGACCTTAAGAGGAATTTAGATTCTCCAGAATATGACACCGACTTTTGGAGTGTCTAAGACTGATACAGTGTACTTATATCTAATAAATACATAAATAAATAAATAAATAAATAAATAAATAAATAAATAAACATTTTTTAAAATCGATTAGAAAGAAAGAAAGACCAGGCAGGCCTGCCATCCTTATCTCTATCTGTCTGTCTGTCTGTCTGATCCCCTGGAACTGGAGATGGGTCACCATAGAGTTGCTGGTAGTTGATCCCAGTTTCTCTGGAAGAGGAGACAATGCTGTTAATTGTTGAGCACTTTCAGTGGCCCCACCCATCTTTAAATTTAAAGAAGTATATGTAAGGCTGTGTTTATGTACCGAATATGCAGACAATAAAAGGGATTTATAGTCTCCTGATTCTGACACCCTCTTCTGGAGTGTCTAAAGACAGCTACAGTGTACTTATATCTAATAAATACATAAATAAATAAATAAACATTTTTTAAAAGGATAAGAAAGAAAGAAAGACCTGGTAGGCCTGCCACCTTGTGTGTCTGTCTGTCTGTCTGTCTATCTGTCACATCCACTGGAACTGGAGATGGGCCACAATATAGTTGCTGGTAGTTGATCCCAGGTTCTCTGGAAGAGGAGACAATGCTGTTAATTTTTGAGCCCTTTCAGTGGCCCCAACCATCTTTAAATTTTTAGAAGTATATGTGAGGCTGTGTTTATGTACATCATATGCAGACCATAAGAGGGATATAGATTATACAGAACCTCACACCCTCTTCTGGAGTGTCTGAAGACAGCTACAGTGTTCGTATATCTAATAAATAAATAAATAAATAAATAAATAAATAAATAAATAAATAAATAAATAAATAAACATTTTTTAAAAAGGATAAGAAAGAAAGAAAAACCAGGCAGGCCTGCCATCCTTATCTTTGTCTGTCTGTCTGTCTCTCTGTCTGTCTGTATGTCTGATCCCCTAGAAATGGAGATGGGCCACCATATAGTTGCTGGTAGTTGATCCCAGGTCCTCTGTAAGAGGAGACAATGCTGTTAATTGTTGAGCCCTTTCAGTGGCCCCACCCATCTTTGAATTTTTAGAAGTAAATGTGACGCTGTGTTTATGTACATCATATTCAGACCATAAGAGGGATTAAATTCTCCAGAATCTGACACAGTCTTTTGGAGTGTCTAAGACGGATACAGTGTACTTATATCTAATAAATACATAAATACATAAATAAACATTTTTTAAAATCGATTAGAAAGAAAGAAAGACCAGGCAGGCCTCCCATCCTTATCTCTGTCTGTCTGTCTGTCTGATCCCCTGGAACTGGAGATGGGCCACCATAGAGTTGCTGATAGTTGATCACAGGTTCTCTGGAAGAGAAGACAATGCTGTTATTTGTTGAGCCCTTTCGTTGCCCACCCATCTTTAAATTTATAGAAGTATATGTAAGGCTGTGTTTATGTACCGAATATGCAGATCATAAGAGGGATTTAGATTCTCCAGAATCTGACACCCTCTTCTGGAGTGTCTTAAGACAGCTACAGTGTACTTATATCTAATAAATTCATAAATAAACAAATAAACATTTTTTAAAAAGGATAATAAAGAAAGAGAGACCAGGCAGGCCTGCCATTCTTGTCTGTCTGTCTGTCTGTCTGATCCCCTGAACTGGAGATGGGCCACCATATAATTGCTGGTAGTTGATCCCAGGTTCTCTCGAAGAGGAGACAATGCTGTTAATTGTTGAGCCCTTTCAGTGGCCCCACCCATCTTTAAGTTTTTAGAAGTATATGTAAGGCTGTGTTTATGTACATCATATGCAGATCATAAGAGGCATATAGATTCTCCAAAATCTGACACCCTCTTCTGGAGTGTTTGAAGACAGCTACAGTGTACTTATATCTAATAAATACATACATAAATTAATAAACATTTTTAAAAAGGATAAGAAAGAAAGAAAGACCAGGCAGGCCTGCCACCTTGTGTGTCTGTCTGTGTGTCTCTCTATCTGTCAGATCCCCTGGAACTGGTGATGGGCCACCATATAGTTGCTGGTAGTTGATCCCAGGTACTCTGGAAGAGGAGACAATGCTGTTAGTTGTTGAGCCCTTTCAGTGGCCCAACAAATCTTTAAATTGTTGGAAGTAAATGTGAGTCTGTGTTTATGTACATCATATGCAGACCATAAGAGGGATTTAGGTTCTCCAGAATCTGACACCCTCCTCTGGATTGTTTGAAGACAGCTACAGTGTACTTATATTTAATAAATACAGAAATAAATAAATAAACATTTTTTTAAAAATGATAAGAAAGAAAGAAAGACCAGGCAGGCCTGCCATCCTTCTGTCTATCTGTCTGTATGTCTGTCTGTCTGTCTATCTGATCCCCTGGAATTGGAGGTGGGTCATCATATAGTTGCTGGTGGTTGATCCCAGATTCTCTGGAAGAGGAGACAATTCACTTAATTGTTGAGCCATCTCAGTGGACCAACCCATCTTTAAATTTTTAGAAGTAAATGTGAGGCTGTGTTTATGTACATCATATGCAGACCATAAGAGGGATTTAGATTCTCCAGAATCCGGCACCCTCTTCTTGAGTGTCTCAAGACAGATACAGTGTCCTTGTATCTAATAAATACATAAATAAATAAATAAACATTTTATAAAAAGGATAATAAAGAAAGAAAGACCATGCAGGCCTCCACTTTGTCTGTCTGTCTGTCTGTCTGTCTATCTGTCAGATCCCCTGGAAATGGAGATGGGCCACCATATAGTTGCTGGTAGTTGATACCAGGTTCTCCTGAAGAGGAGACAATGCTGTTAATTGTTGAGCCCTTTCAGTGGCCCCACCCAACTTTAAATTTTTAGAAGTATATGTGAGGCTGTGTTTATGTACATCATATGCAGACCATAAGAGGGATATAGATTCTCCAGAATCTGACACCCTCTTCTGGAGTGTCTGAAGACAGCTACAGTGTACTTATATCTAATAAATAAATAAATAAATAAATAAATAAATAAATAAATAAATAAATAAACATTTTTTTATAAAGGATAAGAAAGAAAGAAAAACCAGGCAGGCCTGCCATCCTTATCTTTGTCTTTCTGTCTGTCTCTCTGTCTGATACCCTGGAAGTGGAGATGGGCCACCATATAGTTGCTGGTAGTTGATCCCAGGTCCTCTGGAAGAGGAGACAATGCTGTTAATTGTTGAGCCCTTTCAGTGGCCCAACCCATCTTTAATTTTTAGAAGTAAATGTGAGGCTGTGTTTATGTACATCATATTTAGACCTTAAGAGGAATTTAGATTCTCCAGAATATGACACCGACTTTTGGAGTGTCTAAGACTGATACAGTGTACTTATATCTAATAAATACATAAATAAATAAATAAATAAATAAATAAATAAATAAATAAATAAATAAACATTTTTTAAAATCGATTAGAAAGAAAGAAAGACCAGGCAGGCCTGCCATCCTTATCTCTATCTGTCTGTCTGTCTGTCTGATCCCCTGGAACTGGAGATGGGTCACCATAGAGTTGCTGGTAGTTGATCCCAGTTTCTCTGGAAGAGGAGACAATGCTGTTAATTGTTGAGCACTTTCAGTGGCCCCACCCATCTTTAAATTTAAAGAAGTATATGTAAGGCTGTGTTTATGTACCGAATATGCAGACAATAAAAGGGATTTATAGTCTCCTGATTCTGACACCCTCTTCTGGAGTGTCTAAAGACAGCTACAGCGTACTTATATCTAATAAATACATAAATAAATAAATAAACATTTTTTAAAAGGATAAGAAAGAAAGAAAGACCTGGTAGGCCTGCCACCTTGTGTGTCTGTCTGTCTGTCTGTCTATCTGTCACATCCACTGGAACTGGAGATGGGCCACAATATAGTTGCTGGTAGTTGATCCCAGGTTCTCTGGAAGAGGAGACAATGCTGTTAATTTTTGAGCCCTTTCAGTGGCCCCAACCATCTTTAAATTTTTAGAAGTATATGTGAGGCTGTGTTTATGTACATCATATGCAGACCATAAGAGGGATATAGATTATACAGAACCTCACACCCTCTTCTGGAGTGTCTGAAGACAGCTACAGTGTTCGTATATCTAATAAATAAATAAATAAATAAATAAATAAATAAATAAATAAATAAATAAACATTTTTTAAAAAGGATAAGAAAGAAAGAAAAACCAGGCAGGCCTGCCATCCTTATCTTTGTCTGTCTGTCTGTCTCTCTGTCTGTCTGTATGTCTGATCCCCTAGAAATGGAGATGGGCCACCATATAGTTGCTGGTAGTTGATCCCAGGTCCTCTGTAAGAGGAGACAATGCTGTTAATTGTTGAGCCCTTTCAGTGGCCCCACCCATCTTTGAATTTTTAGAAGTAAATGTGACGCTGTGTTTATGTACATCATATTCAGACCATAAGAGGGATTAAATTCTCCAGAATCTGACACAGTCTTTTGGAGTGTCTAAGACGGATACAGTGTACTTATATCTAATAAATACATAAATACATAAATAAACATTTTTTAAAATCGATTAGAAAGAAAGAAAGACCAGGCAGGCCTCCCATCCTTATCTCTGTCTGTCTGTCTGTCTGATCCCCTGGAACTGGAGATGGGCCACCATAGAGTTGCTGATAGTTGATCACAGGTTCTCTGGAAGAGAAGACAATGCTGTTATTTGTTGAGCCCTTTCGTTGCCCACCCATCTTTAAATTTATAGAAGTATATGTAAGGCTGTGTTTATGTACCGAATATGCAGATCATAAGAGGGATTTAGATTCTCCAGAATCTGACACCCTCTTCTGGAGTGTCTTAAGACAGCTACAGTGTACTTATATCTAATAAATTCATAAATAAACAAATAAACATTTTTTAAAAAGGATAATAAAGAAAGAGAGACCAGGCAGGCCTGCCATTCTTGTCTGTCTGTCTGTCTGTCTGATCCCCGGAACTGGAGATGGGCCACCATATAATTGCTGGTAGTTGATCCCAGGTTCTCTCGAAGAGGAGACAATGCTGTTAATTGTTGAGCCCTTGCAGTGGCCCCACCCATCTTTAAGTTTTTAGAAGTATATATAAGGCTGTGTTTATGTACATCATATGCAGATCATAAGAGGGATATAGATTCTCCAAAATCTGACACCCTCTTCTGGAGTGTTTGAAGACAGCTACAGTGTACTTATATCTAATAAATACATACATAAATTAATAAACATTTTTAAAAAGGATAAGAAAGAAAGAAAGTCCAGGCAGGCCTGCCACCTTGTGTGTCTGTCTGTGTGTCTCTCTATCTGTCAGATCCCCTGGAACTGGTGATGGGCCACCATATAGTTGCTGGGAGTTGATCCCAGGTACTCTGGAAGAGGAGACAATGCTGTTAGTTGTTGAGCCCTTTCAGTAGCCCCACCCATCTTTAAATTTTTAGAAGTATATTTGAGGCTGTGTTTATGTACATCATATGCAGACCATAAGAGGGATTTAGATTCTCCAGGATCTGACACCCTCTTCTGGAGTGTCTGAAGACAGCTACAGTGTACTTATATCTAATAAATAAATAAATAAATAAATAAATAAATAAATACATACATACATACATAAATAAATAAACATTTTTTAAAAAGGATAAGAAAGAAAGAAAGACCAGGCAGGCCTACCATCCTTATCTCTGTCTGTCTGTCTGTCTGTCTGATCCCCTGGAACTAAAGACGGGCCACCATATAGTTGCTCGTTGTTGATCCCAGGTTCTCTGGAAGAGGAGTCAATGCTGTTAATTATTGAGCCATTTCAGGGACCCCACCCATCTTTAAATTTTTAGAAGTATATGTGAGGCTGTGTTTATGTACATCATATGCAGACCAGAAGAGGGATTTATATTCTCCAGAATATGACACCAAATTTTGGAGTGTCTAAGACGGATACAGAGTACTTATATCTAATAAATACATAAATAAATAAATAAATAAATAAACATTTTTAAAAAAAGGATAAGAAAGAAAGAAAGAAAGAAAGAAAGAAAGAAAGAAAGAAAGAAAGAAAGAAAGAAAGAAAGAAAGACCAGGCAGACCTGCCATCCTTATCTCTGTCTGTCTGTCTGTCTGTCTTTCTGATCCCCTGGAACTGGAGGTGGGCCACCATATAGTTGCTGGTATTTGATCCTAGGTTCTCTGGAACAGGAGACAATGCTGTTAATTGTTGAGCTCTTTCAGTTGCCCCACCCATCTTTAAATTTTTAGAATTATATGTGAGGCTGTGATTATGTACATCATATGCAGACCATAAGAGGGATTTAGATTCACCAGAATCTGACACATTCTTCTGGAGTGTGTGAAGACAGATACAGTGTACTTATATCTAATAAATAAATAAATAAATAAATAAATAAATAAATAAATAAATACATAAACATTTTGTAAAAAGGATAAGAAAGAAAGAAAGAACAGGTAGGCCTGCCACCTTTATCCTTGTCTGTCTTCTCTCTGTCTGTCTTTCTGATCCCCGGGAACTGGAAATGGGCCACCATATAATTGATGGTAGTTGATCCCAGGTTCTCTGGAAGTGGAGACAATGCTGTT
Source organism: Mus caroli (assembly GCF_978045245.1). Taxonomy (NCBI): domain Eukaryota; kingdom Metazoa; phylum Chordata; class Mammalia; order Rodentia; family Muridae; genus Mus; species Mus caroli. Next base: position 450,732 of record NW_028227313.1, on the reverse strand, counting down.
AATTGTTGAGCCCTTTCAGTGCCCCCACCCATCTTTAAATTTTTAGAAGTATATGGTAGGCTATGTTTATGTACCTCATATGCAGAAAATAAGGGGGATTTAGATTCTCCAGAATTTGACACCCTCTACTGGAGTGTCTGAAGACAGCTATAGTGTACTTATATGTAATAAATACATAAATAAATAAATAAACATTTTTTAAAAAAGGATAAGAAAGAAAGAAAGACCAGGCAGGCCTGCCATCTTTATCCTTGTCTGTCTGTTTGTCTGTCTGTCTGATCCCTGGGCACTGGAGATTAGCCACTATATAGTTGCTTTTGTTGATCCCAGGTTCTCTGGAAGAGGAGACAATGCTGTTAATTTGAGCCCTATCAGTACCCCACCCATCTTTAAATTTTTAGAAGTATATGTGAGGCTGTGTTTATGTACATCATATGCAGACCATAAGAGGGTTTTAGATTCTCCAATTTCTGACACCCTCTTCTGGAGTGTCTGAAGACAGCTACAGTGTTCTTATATTTAATAAATACATAAATAAATAAATAAATAAATATATAAATAATTTTTTTTTAAAAAGGATAAGAAAGAAAGAAAGAACGGGCAGGCCTGCCATCCTTATATCTGTCTGTCTGTCTGTCTGTCTGTCTGATACCCTGGAACTGGAGATGGGCCACCATATAGTTGCTGGTAGTTGATCCCAGGTTCTCTGGAACAGGAGACAATGCTGTTAATTGTTGAGCCCTTTCAGTGGCCCCACCCATCTTTAAATTTTTAGAAGTATATGTGAGGCTGTGTTTATGTACATCATATGCAGACCATAAGAGGGATTTAGATTCTCCTCAATCTGACACCCTCTTCTGGAGTGTCAGAAGAGAGCTACAGTGTACTTATATCTAATAAATAAATAAATAAATAAATAAATAAATAAATAAATAAATAAACATTTTAAAAGGATAAGAAAGAAAGAAAGAACAGGCAGGCCTGCGATCCTTATCTCTTCTGTCTGTCAGTCTGTCTGTCTGATCCCCTGGAACTGGAGATGGGCCACCATATAGTTGCTGGTAGTTGATCCCAGGTTCTCTGTAAGAGGATACAATGCTGTTAATTGTTGAGCCCTTTTAGTGGCCCCACTCATCTTTAAATTTTTAGAGGTGTATGTGAGGCTGTGTTTATGTACATCATATTCAGACCATAAGAGGGATTTAGATTCTCCAGAATCTGACACCCTCTTCTGGAGTGTCTGAAGACAGGTACAGTGTACTTAAGAATAATAAATACATAAATAAATAAATAAATAAATAAATAAATAAATAAATAAAATAAATAAACATTTTTTAAAAATGATAAGAAAAAAAGAAAGACCAGGCAGGCCTGCCATCCTTATCTCTGTCTCTCTGTCTGTCTCTCTGTCTGATCCCCTGGAACTGGAGATGGGCCACCATATAGTTGCTGGTAGTTGATCCCAGGTTCTCTGGAAGAGGAGACAATGCTGTTAATTGTTGAGCCCTTTCAGTGCCCACAAGTCTTTAAATTGTTGGAAGTAAATGTGAGTCTGTGTTTATGTACATCATATGCAGACCATAAGAGGGATTTAGATTCTCCAGAATCTGACAACTTCTTCTGGAGTGTCTGAAGACCTCTACAGTGTACTTATAGCTAATAAATACATACATACATAAATAAATAAATAAATAAATAAATAAAATTTTTTTAAAAAGGACAAGAAAGAACGAAAAACCAGGCAGGCCTGCCATCCTTGACTGTTTGTCTGTCTGTCTGTCTGAAACCCTGGAACTTAAGATGGGCCACCATATAGTTGCTCGTAGTTGATCCCAGGTTGTCTGGAAGAGGAGACAATGCTGTTAATTGTCGAGCCCATTCAGTCGCCCCACACATCTTTAAATTTTTTGAAGTAATTGTGAGTCTGTGTTTATGTACATCATATGCAGACCATAAGAGGGATTTAGATTCTCCAGAATCTGACACCCTCTTCTGGAGTGTCTGAAGACAGCTACAGTGTACTTATATCTACTAAATATATAAATAAATAAATAAATAAATAAATAAATAAATACATACATACATACATAAATAAATAAACATTTTTTAAAAAGGATAAGAAAGAAAGAAAGACCAGGCAGGCCTGCCATCCTTATCTTTTTCTTTCTGTCTGTCTCTCTGTCTGATCCCCTGGAAGTGGAGATGGGCCACCATATAGTTGCTGGTAGTTGATCGCAGGTCCTCTGGAAGAGGAGACAATGCTGTTAATTGTTGAGCCCTTTCAGTGGCCCCACCCATCTTTAATTTTTTAGAAGTAAATGTGAGGCTGTGTTTATGTACATCATATTCAGACCTTAAGAGGGATTTAGATTCTCCAGAATATGACACCGACTTTTGGAGGGTCTAAGACTGATACAGTGTACTTATATCTAATAAATACATAAATAAATAAATAAACATTTTTTAAAATCGATTAGAAAGAAAGAAAGACCAGGCAAGCCTGCCATCCTTATCTCTGTCTGTCTGTCTGTCTAATCCTCTTGAACTGGAGATGGGCCACCATATAGTTGCTGGTAGTTGATCCCAGGTTCTCTGTAGGAGGATACAATGCTGTTAATTGTTGAGCCCTTTCAGTGGCCCCACTCATCTTTAAATTTTTAGAGGTGTATGTGAGGCTGTGTTTATGTACATCATATTCAGACCATAAGAGGGATTTAGATTCTCCAGAATCTGACACCCTCTTCTGGAGTGTCTGAAGACAGGTACAGTGTACTTAAAAATAATAAATACATACATAAATAAATAAATAAGTAAATAGATAAATAAATAAATAAATAAACATTTTTAAAAAATGATAAGAAAAAAAGAAAGACCAGGCAGGCCTGCCATCCTTATCTCTGTCTCTCTGTCTGTCTCTCTGTCTGATCCCCTGGAACTGGAGATGGGCCACCATATAGTTGCTGGTAGTTGATCCCAGGTTCTCTGGAAGAAGAGACAATGCTGTTAATTGTTGAGCCCTTTCAGTGCCCCACAAATCTTTAAATTGTTGGAAGTAAATGTGAGTCTGTGTTTATGTACATCATATGCAGACCATAAGAGGGATTTAGATTCTCCAGAATCTGACAACTTCTTCTGGAGTGTCTGAAGACCTCTACAGTGTACTTATGTCTAATAAATAAATAAATAAATAAATAAATAAATAAATAAATAAATAAATAAACATTTTTTAAAAAGGACAAGAAAGAACGAAAAAACAGGCAGGCCTGCCATCCTTGACTGTAGTCTGTCTGTCTGTCTGAAACCCTGGAACTTAAGATGGGCCACCATATAGTTGCTCGTAGTTGATCCCAAGTTCTCTGGAAGAGGAGACAATGCTGTTAATTGTCGAGCCCATTCAGTGGCCCCACACATCTTTAAATTTTTGGAAGTAATTGTGAGTCTGTGTTTATGTACATCATATGCAGACCATAAGAGGGATTTAGATTCTCCAGAATCTGACACCCTCTTCTGGAGTGTCTGAAGACAGCTACAGTGTACTTATATCTACTAAATAAATAAATAAATAAATAAATAAATAAATACATAATACATACATACATACATAAATAAATAAACATTTTTTAAAAAGGATAAGAAAGAAAGAAAGACCAGGCAGGCCTACCATCCTTATCTCTGTCTGTCTGTCTGTCTGTCTGTCTGATCCCCTGGAACTAAAGACGGGCCACCATATAGTTGCTCGTTGTTGATCCCAGGTTCTCTGGAAGAGGAGTCAATGCTGTTAATTATTGAGCCCTTTCAGGGGCCCCACCCATCTTTAAATTTTTAGAAGTATATGTGAGCCTGTGTTTATGTACATCATATGCAGACCATAAGAGGGATTTATATTCTCCAGAATCTGACACCCTCTTCTGGAGTGACTGAAGACAGATACAGTGTACTTATATCTAATAAATACATTAATAAATAAATAAATAAATAAATAAATAAAAATTTTTTAAAAAGGATAAGAAAGAAAGAAAAAAAGACCAGGCAGGCCTGCCATCCTTATCTCTGTCTGTCTGTCTGTCTGTCTGTCTGTCTTTCTGATCCCCTGGAACTGGAGATGGGCCACCATATAGTTGCTGGTATTTGATCCCAGGTTCTCTGAAACAGGAGATAATGCTGTTAATTGTTTGAGCCCTTTTAGTTGCCCCACCCATCTTTAAATTTTTAGAATTATATGTGAGGCTGTGTTTATGTACATCATATGCAGATCATAAGAGGGATTTAGATTCACCAGAATCTGACACATTCTTCCGGAGTGAATGAAGACAGATACAGTGTACTTATATCTAATAAATAAATAAATAAATAAATAAACATTTTTTAAAAAGGATAAGAAAGAAAGAAAGACCAGGTAGGCCTGCCACCTTTATCCTTCTCTGTCTGTCTCTCTGTCTGTCTGTCTGATTCCCGGGAACTGGAGATGGGCCACCATATAGTTGATGGTAGTTGATCCCAGGTTCTCTGGAAGTGGAGACAATGCTGTTAATTGTTGAGCCCTTTCAGTGGCCCCACCCATCTTTAAATTTTAGAAGTATATGGGAGGCTGTGTTTATGTACCTCATATGCAGACAATAAGGGGGATTTAGATTCTCCAGAATCTGAAACCCTCTTCTGGAGTGTCTGAAGACAGCTATAGTGTACTTATATGTAAAAAATACATAAATAAATAAATAAATAAACATTTTAAAAAAAAGGATAAGAAAGAAAGAAAGACCAGGCAAGCCTGCCATCTTTATCCTTGTCTGTCTGTCTGTCTGCTTGTCTGATCCCTGGGCACTGGAGATGAGCCAACATATAGTTGCTTATAGTTGATCCCAGGTTCTCTGGAAGAGGAGACAATGCTGTTAATTTGAGCCCTATCAGTGGCCCCACCCATCTTTAAATTTTTAGAAGTATATGTGAGGCTGTGTTTATGTACATCATATGCAGACCATAAGAGGGATTTAGATTCTCAAATTTCTGACACCCTCTTCTCGAGTCTCTGAAGACAGCTACAGTGTACTTATATCTAATAAATACATAAATAAAAAATAAATATATAAATAAAAATTTTTTAAAAAGGATAAGAAAGAAAGAAACAACGGGCAGGCCTGCCATCTTATATTTGTCTGTCTGTCTGTCTGTCTGTCTCTCTGATACCCTGGAACTGGAGATGGGCCACCATATAGTTGCCAGTATTTGATCCCAGGTTCTCTGGAACAGGAGACAATGCTGTTAATTGTTGAGACCTTTCAGTGGCCCCACCCATCTTTAAATTTTTAGAAGTATATGTGAGGCTGTGTTTATGTACATCATATGCAGAATATAAGAGGGATTTATATTCTCCTCAATCTGACACCTTCTTCTGGAGTGTCTGAAGACAGCTACAGTGTACTTATACCTAATAAATAAATAAATAAATAAATAAATAAATAAACAAACAAACAAACATTTTAAAAGGATAAGAAAGAATGTAAGGCCAGGCAGGCCTTTGATCCTTATCTCTTCTGTCGGTCAGTCTGTCTGTCTGATCCCGTGGAACTGGAGATGGGCCACCATATAGTTGCTGGTAGTTGATCCCAGGTTCTCTGGAAGAGGAGACAATGCTGTTAATTGTCGAGCCCTTTCAGTGGCCCCACACATCTTTAAATTTTTGGAAGTAATTGTGAGTCTGTGTTTATGTACATCATATGCAGACCATAAGAGGGATTTAGATTCTCCAGAATCTGACACCCTCTTACTGAATGTCTGAAGACAGCTACAGTGCACTTATATCTAATAAATACATAAATAAATAAATAAATGAACAAATAAATGTGAGTCTGTGTTTATGTATATCATATGCAGACCATAAGAGAGATTTAGATTCTCCAGAATCTGACAACTTCTTCTGGAGTGTTTGAAGACCTCTACAGTGTACTTATATCTAATAAATACATATATAAATAAATAAATAAATAATCATTTTTTAAAAATGATAAGAAAAAAAGAAAGACCAGGCAGGCCTGCGATCCTTAACTCTGTCTGTCTGTCTGTCTGTCTGATCCCCTGAAACTGGAGATGGGCCACCATATTTTTCCTGGTAGTTGATCCCAGGTTCTCTGGAAGAGGAGACAATGCTGTTAATTGTTGAGCCCTTTCAGTGGTCCAACAAATCTTTAAATTGTTGGAAGTAAATGTGAGTCTGTGTTTATGTACATCATATGCAGACCATAAGAGGGATTTAGATTCTCCAGAATCTGACACCCTCTTCTGGAGTGTCTGAAGACAGCTACAGTGTACTTATATCTAATAAATACATGAATAAATAAATAAACATTATTAAAAAGGATAAGAAAAAAGAAAGACCAGGCAGGCCTGCCACCTTGTCTGTCTGTCTGTCTATCTGTGAGATCCCCTGGAACTGGAGATGGGCCACCATATAGTTGCGGGTAGTTGATCCTAGGTTCTCTGGAAGAGGAGACAATGCTGTTAATTTTTGAGCCCTTTCAGTGGCCCCACCCATCTTTAAATTTTTAGAGGTATTTTTGAGGCTGTGTTTATGTACATCATATGCAGACCATAAGAGGGATTTAGATTCTCCAGAATCTGACACCCTCTTCTGGAGTGTCTGAAGACAGCTACAGTGTACTTATATCTAATAAATAAGTAAATAAAATAAATAAGTAACCATTTTTTAAAAAGGATAAGAAAGAAAGAAAGAACTGGCAGGCCTGCCATCCTTATCTCTGTCTGTCTGTATGTCTGATCCCCGGGAACTGGAGATGGTCCACCATATAGTTGCTGATAGTTGATCCCAGGTTCTCTGGAAGAGGAGACAATGCTGTTAATTGTTGAGCCCTTTCAGTGGCCTCAGCCATCTTTAAATTTTTGAAGTATATGTGAGGCTATGTTTATGTACATCATATGCAGCCCATAAGAGGGATTTAGATTCTTCAGAATCTGACACCCTCTTCTGGAGTGTCTGAAGACAGCTACAGTGTACTTATATCTAAAAAATACATAAATAAATAAATAATAAATAAATAAATAAATAAATAAATAAATGAATAAATAAACATTTTTTAAAAAGGATAAGAAAGAAAGAAAGACTAGGCAGGCCTGCCATCCTTATCTCTGTCTGTCTGTCTGTCTGTCTGATCCTCTGATACTGGATATGGGCCACCATATAGTTGCTGGTAGTTGATCCCAGGTTCTCTGGAAGAGGAGACAATGCTGTTAATTGTTGAGCCCTTTCAGTGGCCCCACACATCTTTAAATTTTTGGAAGTAAATGTGAGTCTGTGTTTATGCACATCATATGCAGACCATAAGAAGGATTTAGATTCTCCAGAATCTGACAACCTCTTCTGGAGTGTCTGAAGACCTCTAAAGTGTACTTATATCTAATAAATACATAAAAAAATAAATAAACATTTTTTCAAAAATGATAAGAAAGAAAGAACAACCAGGCAGGCCTGCCATCCTTGACTGTTTGTCTGTCTGTCTGTCTGAAACCCTGGAACTGAAGATGGGCCAAAATATAGTTGCTGGTAGTTGATCCCAGGTTCTCCTGAAGAGGAGACAATGCTGTTAATTGTTGAGCCATTTCAGTGGCCCCAAACATCTTTAAATTTTTAGAAGTATATGTGAGGCTGTGTTTATGTACATCATATGCATACCATAAGAGGGATTTAGATTCTCCAGAATCTGACCCCCTCTTCTGGAGTGTATGGAGACAGCTACAGTGTACTTATATCTAATAAATAAATAAATAAATAAATAAATAAATAAATAAATAAATAAATAAATAAACATTTTTTAAAAGGATAAGAAAGAAAGAAATAACAGGCAGACCTGCCATCCTTATCTCTGTCTGTCTGTATGTCTGTCTGTCTGAACCCCTGGAACTGGAGATGGGCCACCATATAGTTGCTGGTAGTTGATCCCAGGTTCTCTAGAAGAGGAGACAATGCTGTTAATTGTTGAGTGCTTTTTGTGGCCCCTCCAATCTTTAAATTTTTAGAAGTATATGTGAGTCTGTGTTTATGTACATCATATGCAGACCATAAGACGGATTTAGATTCTCCAGAATCTTACACCCTCTTCTGGAGTGTCTGAAGACAGCTACAGTGTACTTATATCTAATAAATAAATAAATAAATAAATAAATAAATAAATAAATAAATAAATAAATAAGTAAACATTTTTTTCAAAAAGTTAAGAAAGAAAGAAAGACCAGGCAGGCCAGCCATCCTTATCTCTGACTGTCTGTCTGTCTGTCTGATCCCCTGGAACTGGAGATGGGCCACCATATAGTTGCTGGTAGTTGATACCAGGTTCTCTGGAAAAGGGACAATGCTGTTAATTGTTGAGCTCTTTCAGTGGCCCCACACATTTTTAAATTTTTGGAAGTAAATGTGAGTCTGTGTTTATGTACATCATATGCAGACCATACGAGAGATTTATATTCTCCAGAATCTGACACCCTATTCCGGAGTGTCTGAAGACAGCTACAGTGTACTTATATCTAATAAATAAATAAATAAATAAATAAATAAATAAATAAATAAGTAAACATTTTTTTCCAAAAGTTAAGAAAGAAAGAAAGACCAGGCAGGCCAGCCATCCTTATCTCTGACTGTCTGTCTGTCTGTCTGATCCCCTGGAACTGGAGATGGGCCACCATATAGTTGCTGGTAGTTGATCCCAGGTTCTCTGGAAAAGGGACAATGCTGTTAATTGTTGAGCCCTTTCAGTGGCCCCACACATTTTTAAATTTTTGGA
>NW_028227313.1:429443-436943 GCF_978045245.1 Mus caroli | reverse complement strand
CTTACACCCTTTTCTGGAGTGTCTGAAGACAGCTACAGTGTACTTATATCTAATAAATACATAAATAAATAAATAAACATTTTTTAAAAAGGATAAGAAAGAAAGAAAGAACTGTTAGGCCTGCCATCCTTATCTCTGTCTGTATGTCTGTCTGTCATATCCCCGGGAACTGGAGATGGGCCACCATATAGTTGCTGATAGTTGATCCCAGTTTCTCTGGAAGAGGAGACAATGCTGTTAATTTTTGAGCCCTTTCTGTGGCCTCAGCCATCTTTAAATTTTTAGAAGTATATGTGAGTCTGTGTTTATGTACATCATATGCAGACCATAAGAGGGATTTAGATTCTCCAGAATATTACACCCTCTTCTGGAGTGTCCGAAGACAGCTACAGTGTACTTATATCTATAAATACATGAATAAATAAATAAACATTTTTTAAAAAGGATAAGAAATAAAAAACCAGGCAGGCCTGCCATCCTTGACTGTCTGTCTGTCTGTCTGTTGGAACCCCTGGAACTGGAGATGGGCCACCATATAGTTGCTGGTAGTTGATGCCAGGTTCTCTGGAAGAGGAGACAATGCTGTTAATTGTTGAGCCCTTTCAGTGGCCCCACCCATCTTTAAATTTTTAGAAGTATATGTGAGGCTGTGTTTATGTACATCATATGCAGACCATAAGAGGGATTTAGATTCTCCAGAATCTGACACCCTATTCTGGAGTGTCTGAAGACAGCTACGGTGTACTTATATCTAATAAATAAATAAATAAATAAATAAATAAATAAATAAATAAATAAAATATTTTTTGTAAAGGATAAGAAAAAAAGAAAGACCAGGCAGGCCTGCCATCCTTATCTCTGTCTGTCTGTCTTTTTGTTTGTCTGATCTCCTGGAACTGGAGATGGGCCACCATATAGTTGCTGGTAGTTGATCCCAGGTTCTCTGGAAGAGGAGACAATGCTGTTAATTGTTGAGCCCTTTCAGTGGCCTCAGCCATCTTTAAATCTTTAGAAGTATATGTGAGGCTGTGTTTATGTACATCATATGCAGACCATAAGAGGGATTTAGATTCTCCAGAATCTGACACCCTCTTCTGAAGTGTCTGAAGACAGCTACATTGTACTTATATCTAATAAATACATAAATAAATAAATAAATAAACATTTTTAAAAAGGATAAGAAAGAAAGAAAGACCAGGCAGGCCTGCCATCCTTATCTATGTCTGTCTGTCTGTTTCTCTGTCTGATCCCCTGGAACTGGAGATGGGCCACCTTATAGTTGCTTGTAGTTGATGCCAGGTTCTCTGGTAGAGGAGACAATGCTGTTAATTGTTGAGCCCTTTCAGTGGCCCCACCCATCTTTAAATTTTTAGAAGTATATGTGAGGCTGTGTTTATGTACATCATATGCAGACCATAAGAGGGATTTAGATTCTCCAGAATCTGACACCCTATTCTGGAGTGTCTGAAGACAGCTACAGTGTACTTATATCTAAAAAATACATAAATAAATAAATAAATAAATAAATAAATAAATAAATAAAATATTTTTTAAAAGGATAAGAAATAAAGAAAGACCAGGCAGGCCTGCCATCCTTATGTATGTCTGTCTGTCTGTCTTTCTGATCCTCTGGAACTGGAGATGGGCCACCATATAGTTGCTGTTAGTTGATCCCAGGTTTTCTGGAAGAGGAGACAATTCTGTTAATTGTTGAGCCCTTTCAGTGGCCCTACCCATCTATAAATTTTTAGAAGTATATGTGAGGCTGTGTTTATGTACATCATATGCAGCCCATAAGAGGGTTTTAGATTCTCCAGAATCTTACACCCTTTTCTGGAGTGTCTAAAGACAGCTACAGTGTACTTATATCTATTTAAATAAATAAATAAATAAATAAATAAATAAATAAATAAATAAACATTTTTAAAAGGGATAAGAAAGAAAGAAAAACCAGGCAGGCCTGCCATACTTGTATGTCTGTCTTACTGTCTTGCCTAGCCCCTTGCCTAGCCTAGCCTAGCCTAGCCCCTTGCGTAGCCTAATCTAGCCCCTTGCCTAGCCTAGCCCTGCCTATCCCTGTCTTTAACCAGGCTGGCCTCGAACTCAGAAACTGACTGCCTCTCCCTCCAGAGTGCTCTCATTAAGAGCTCGAGCCACCACTGACTGTTGGGTTTTCTAAGTCTTACATAGGTATGGTCTGTTTCTCAGCTGTGAAACAGTAATTAACACATGTAGTCTGTCCTAGGTCAGCCATAGCTACAGACTGAGGCCTTTTCTAAAACAAAACAAAAGAAAACAAAAAATAGAAATAATAAAATAAATAAATTAAGCAACCACATGATATCTTTTCTTTCTTTCAATGATACTCAGAGCTTGAAGCAGTTCACCCATGAGACCTCAGCTCCGGACATTGAGGCTGTTACCCTAACAAGTATTATGGCTGAACCTGAGGGTTTCTACTGCTGATTTTTGTCCCCCACTTTAAAAAAATAGTTGTTTTCAAAGGCTGCAGGTTCTTAGCCCTGTTCCTTGTTACAGTTGAGTCACAGCCCTGAATGTTCAGTGGTAGTTAAAGGCACTGAGAAGGGCTTCCTATAGACATAAAAGACCAAGTCTTTGTTATTAAAAAGTTAATCTGGATTCCCCCACCCCCTGGCATCCTTAGAATTCCTAGAAAGGAAGGCAGGGACCTGGGCAGAAGGGTGCAAGTCCACTGCTGTTTGTAAGTGGTAACAGAAAGCTTTCTCTTTTTGGTACCCTACCCCAAGTTACATTGTCACTTCTTTTTACTAGTTGTTGTTTTGTCGGTTTGTACTCTCAACATAGCCCCTTTTCCTTCCTAACCTTGTCTGTCCTGAACCTTACTGTCCTTGAACTCAGTGATTTGCCTGTCTTGCTGGGATGAAACTGTGAGCTACCATCCAGAAGGAAGCACCCTGCTGAGGTTAGATTGGGGTCTCTTCCATTTTCCTCTATGAACATGCATATGGCAGGCCTGTTCTTTCTTTTTTACTTTTCCTTTTCTTTTTAAAGATTTATTTATTTATTATATCAAAGTATGCTGTAGCTATGTTCAGACACTCCAGAAGAGGGTGTCAGATGCTGAAGAATCTAAATCATTCTTATTGTCTGCATATGATGTATATAAACACAGCCTAACATATACTCAAAAAGAAAAAAAAAGAAAGAAAGAAAGAAAGATGTGGCTACAGAGGGGGCTCAACAATTAAGAGCATTGTCTCCTCTTCCAGAGAACCTGGGCTCAATTACCAGTATATATATATGGTGGCCCATCTCCAGTTCCAGGGGATCTATTACTCTGTTCTGGAGTCTGTGGGCACAGCATACACATGCAAAACATTCTTACACTAAAAATAAAATAGATCATTGAGAGAGAGGAGAGAGAGTCGGTGAGAGAGAGGGGAGGTAATTATAACTCCTGACGAGTTTGAAGACCTGAGCTTCATCACTCACACAAATAAATAAATGCAAAATAATTTTTATTGAGCAACAGTTATATTTACTATATCTAAAGGACAGTCATGAGCATATTCTCTAAATAGAAAAAGGCCTGTTAGTCTTAGAAATGGAAAGGACACACCAAGGAAGATTTGCAATTACATAATGAGGCAGCTCAGCCCAGCTCTTAGGTTGGAAATAAGACTCGAGAATAGGATACACCTGAAGCCAGACAGACATTGCTCTTTGTTTTGGAGGCTGAAAGGATACACCTGAAGACAGCCAATGCTGTGTGTGCTTGATGGTGATCTGGTAATTTTTTTTTTTAATTTTTAAAAACTTTAACACTTTTTATAAAACTTTTATAAAAACTTTTTATTCTCCTTTCTTTCTTTCTTTCTTTCTTTCTTTCTTTCTTTCTTTCTTTCTTTCTTTCTTTCTTTCTTTCTTTCTTTCTTTCTTTCTTTTTTCAGGGTTTCTCACCATATTGCAGGTACTACAAGTTTGATTTTCTTATTTTTCGACTATTTCAAGGTTTCTCACCATATTGCAGGTCCTACTGTGTGATTTTCTCATTTTTCGACTTTTTCAGGGTTTCTTATCATATTCCAAGTCCTAGCGTGTGATTTTCTCATTTTTCGACTTTTTCAGGTATTCTCACCATATTGCAGGTCCTACAAGTGTGAATTTCTTAATTTTCGACTTTTGCAAGGTTTCTCACCATGTTCCAACTACTACAGTTTATTTTTCTCATTTTTTAAAATTTTCACGGTCTCTCATCTTATTCCAAGTCGAACAGTGTAATTTTCTCATTTTTCGTCTTTTTCAGGGTTTCTCACCATATTGCAGGTACTACAAGTTTGATTTTCTTATTTTTCAAATGTTTCAGGCTTTCTCACAATATTCCAGGTCCTACTGTGTGATTTTCTCACATTAAGACTTTTTCAGTGTTTCTCACCATATTATAGGTACTACAATGTGATTTTCTCATTTTTTTACTTTTCCAGGTTTTCTCATCCTATTCCAAGTCCTAGAGTGTGATTTTCTCTTTTTCGGACTTTTTCAGGGTTTCTCAAAAATATTCCAGGTCCTACAGTGTAATTTTCTCATTTTTTGACTTTTTCAGGGTTTCTCACCATATTGTAGGTCCTACAAGTGTGAATTTCTTATTTTTCGACTTTTTCAGAGTTTCTCACCATATCCCAGGTCCTAATGTGTGATTTTCTCATTTTTAGACTTTTTCAGTGTTTCTCACCATATTCCAGGTCCTACTGCATGATTTGCTCATTTTTTGACTTTTTCAGGGTTTCTCACCATATTCCAAGTCCTATAGTGTGATTTTCTCATTTTTTGACTTTTTCAGGGTTTCTCATCTTACTCCAAGTCCTACAGTGTGATTTTCTCCTTTTTCGACTTTTTCAGGGTTTCTCACCATATTGCAGGTCCTACAAGTGTGATTTTCTTATTGTTGGACTTTTTCAGGGTTTATCACCATATTCCAGCTTCTACAGTGTATTTTTGTCATTTTTTGTCTTTTTCACGGTTTCTCATCTTATTCCAAGTCCTACAGTGTGATTTTCTCATTTTTCGACTTTTTCAGGGTTTCTCACCATATTGCAGGTCCAACTGTGTGATTTTCTCATTTTTAGACTTTTTCAGGGTTTCTCACCATATTCCAGGTACTACTGTGTGATTTTCTCATTTTTTGACTTTTTCAGGGTTTCTCATCATATTCCAAGTCCTAGAGTGTGATTTTCTCTTTTTTTAACTTTTTAAGGGTTTCTCACCATATTCCAGGTCCTACAGTGTGATTTTCTCATTTTTTGACTTTTTCAGGGTTTCTCATCATATTCCAAGTCCTAGAGTGTGATTTTCTCTTTTTTCGACTTTTTCAGGGTTTCTCACCATATTCCAGGTCCTACAGTGTGATTTTCTCATTTTTTGACTTTTTCAGGGTTTCTCATCTTACTTCAAGTCCTACAATGTGATTTTCTCATTTTTCGACTTTTTCAAGGTTTCTCACCATATTGCAGGTCCTACAAATGTGAATTTCTTATTGTTGGACTTTTTCAGGGTTTCTCACCATATTGCAGGTCCTACAGTGTGAATTTCTCATTTTTAGACTTTTTCAGGGTTTCTCACCATATTCCAGGTACTACTGTGGGATTTTCTTATTTTTTGACTTTTTCAGGGTTTCTCATAATATTCCAAGTCCTAAAGTGTGATTTTCTCTTTTTTCAACTTTTTAAGGGTTTCTCACCATATTCCAGGTCCTACAGTGTGATTTTCTCATTTTTTGACTTTTTCAGGGTTTCTCATCATATTCCAAGTCCTAGAGTGTGATTTTCTCTTTTTTCGACTTTTTCAGGGTTTCTCACCATATTCCAGGTCCTACAGTGTGATTTTCTCATTTTTTGACTGTTTCAGGGTTTCTCATCTTAATCCAAGTCCTACAGTGTTATTTTCTCATTTTTCGACTTTTTCAGGGTTTCTCACCATATTGCAGGTCCTACAAGTGTGAATTTCTTATTGTTGGACTTTTTCAGGGTTTCTCACCATATTCCAGCTCCTACAGTGTATTTTTGTCATTTTTTGTCTTTTTCACGGTTTCTCATCTTATTCCAAGTCCTACAGTGTGATTTTCTCATTTTTAGACTTTTTCAGGGTTTCTCACCATATTCCAGGTACTACTGTGTGATTTTCTCATTTTTTGACTTTTTCAGGGTTTCTCATCATATTCCAAGTCCTAGAGTGTGATTTTCTCTTTTTTCGACTTTTTCAGGGTTTCTCACCATATTCCAGGTCCTACAGTGTGATTTTCTCATTTTTTGACTTTTTCAGGGTTTCTCACCATATTCCTTCTCCTACTGCGTGATTTTCTAATTTTTCGACTTTTTCAGGGTTTCTCACCATATTCCAAGTCCTAGAGTGTAATTTTCTCATTTTTTGACTTTTTCAGAATTTCTCACGCTATTGCTTGTTCTACAAGAGTGAATTTCTTATTTTTTGACTTTTTCAGGGTTTCTCACCATATTCCAGCTCCTTCAGTGTATTTTTCTCATTTTTGACTTTTTCAGGGTTTCTCACCATATTGCAGATACGACAAATTTGATTTTCTTATTTTTCAACTGCTTCAGGGTTTCTCACCATATTCCAGGTCCTACTTTGTGATTTTCTCATTTTTAGACTTTTTCAGTGTTTACTCACCATATTCAAGGTACTACAGTGTTATTTTCTCATTTTTTGACTTTTTCAGGTTTTCTCATCTTATTCCAAGTCCTACGGGGTGATTTTCTCTTTTTTTGACATTTAAAGGGTTTCTCAACATATTCCAGGTCCACCAGTGTAATTTTCTTATTTTTTGACTTTTTCAGTGTTTCCACCATATTGCAGGTCCTACAAGTGTGAATTTCTCATTTTTCGACTTTTTCAGAGTTACTCACCATATTCCAGGTCCTACAGTGTGATTTTCTCATTTTAAGATTTTTCAGTGTTTCTCACCATATTCCAGGTCCTACTGCCTGATTTTCTC
The DNA here is from genome assembly GCF_978045245.1 of Mus caroli. Classification (NCBI taxonomy): domain Eukaryota; kingdom Metazoa; phylum Chordata; class Mammalia; order Rodentia; family Muridae; genus Mus; species Mus caroli. The sequence goes on along the minus strand of NW_028227313.1, from coordinate 429,952 downwards.
ATTTTTTGACTTTTTCAGGGTTTCTCACCATATTCCAAGTCCTACAGTGTGATTTTCTCATTTTTTGACATTTTCAGGGTTTGTCACCATATTCCAGGTACTACAGTGTGATTTTCTTATTTTAGACTTTTTCAGTGTTTCTCACCAAATTCCAGGACCTACTGCGTGATTTTCTCATTTTTGACTTTTTCAGGGTTTCTCGCCATATTCCAGGTCCTACCCTGTAATTTTCTCATTTTTCGACTTTTTCAGGGTTTTTCACCATATTGGAGGTCCTACAAGTGTGATTTTCTTATTTTTCGACTTTTTCAGGGTTTCTCATCATATTCCAGCTCCTACAGTGTATTATTCTCATTTTTTTGATTTTTTCACGGTTTCTCATCATATTCCAAATCCTACAGTGTTATTTTCTCATTTTTGGAATTTTTCAGGGTTTCTCACCATATTGCAGGTACTACAAGTTTGATTTTCTTATTTTTCATCTGATTCAGTGTTTCTCACCATATTGC
>NW_028227313.1:417916-429343 GCF_978045245.1 Mus caroli | reverse complement strand
GTAGGTCCTGGAATTTGGTGAGAAACACTGAAAAAGTCTAAAATAAGAAAATTACACTGTAGTACCTGGAATATGGTGACAAACCCTGAAAAAGTCTTAAAATGAGAAAATCACACTGTAGGACATTGAATATGGTGAGAAACCTTGAAAAAGTCAAAAAATGAGAAACAACACTGTAGTAAAAGGAATATGGTGATATAATCTGAAAAAGTCGAAAAATTAGAAAAATCACAGTCTAGGACTTGGAATATGATGAGAAACCCTGAAAAAGTCAAAAAATGAGAAAATCACACTGTAGGACTTGGAATATGTTGAGAAACACTGAAAAAGTAAAAAAATGAGTAAATCACACAGTAGGACCTGGAATATGGTGAGAAACCCTGAAAAAGTCTTAAAATGAGAAAATCACACAGTAGGACCTGCAATATGTTGAGAAACACTGAAAAATCTTAAAATGAGAAAATCACACTGTAGGACCTGGAATATGGTGAGTAACTCTGAAAAAGTTGAAAAATGAGAAATTCACACTTGTAGGACCTGCAATATGGTGAGAAACATTGAAAAAGTCAAAACATGAGAAAATTACACTGTAGGAACTGGAATATGTTGAGAAACACTTTAAAAGTCGAAAAAAGAGAAAATCACCCTCTAGGAAATGGAATATGATGAGAAAGCCTGAAAAAGTCAAAAAATGAGAAAATAACAATGTAGTACCTTGAATATGGTGAGAAAACACTGAAAAAGTCTAAAAATGAGAAAATCACACAGTAGGACCTGGAATATTGTGAGAAACCCTGAAGCAGTCGAAAAATAAGAAAATCAAATTTGTCATATCTGCAATATGGTGAGAAACCCTGAAAAAGTCAAAAATGAGAAAAATACACTGAAGGAGCTGGAATATGGTGAGAAACCCTGAAAAAGTCAAAAAATAAGAAATTCACACTTGTAGGACCTGCAATAGGGTGAGAAATTCTGAAAAAGTCAATAAATGGGAAAATCACACTGTAGGACTTGGAATATGGTGAGAAACCCTGAAAAAGTCGAAAAATGAGAAAATCTCGCAGTAGGACCAGGAATATTGTGAGAAAACGTGAAAAAGTCTAAAAATGAGACAAATACACTGTAGGAGCTGGAATATGGTGAGAAAACCTGAAAAAGTCGAAAAATAAGAAACTCACACTTGTTTGACCTCCATTATGGTGAGAAACCCTGAAAAAGTCGAAAAATGAGAAAATCACACTGTAGGACCTGGAATATGGTGAGAAACCCTGAAAAAGTCAAAAAATGAGAAAATCACACTGTAGGATTTGGAATATGATGAAAAACCCTGAAAAAGTCGAAAAATGAGAAAATCACACTGTAGAAGATGGAATATGGTGAGCAACCGTGAAAAAGTCAATAATTAGAAAAATCACACTCTAGGACTTTGAATATGATGAGGAACCCTGAAAAAGTCGAAAAATGAGAAAAATCACACTGTAGTAGATGGAATATGGTGAGAAACACTGAAAAAGTCTCAAAATGAGATTATCACACAGTAGGACCTGCAATATGATGATAAACACTTAAACAGTCAAAAAATAAGAAAATCAAACTTGTAGTACATGCAATATGGTGAGAAACCCTGAAAATTTCCAAAAATGCGAAAATCACACTGTAGGATTTAGAATATGATGAGTAACCGTTAAAAAGTCAAAAAATGAGAAAATTACACTGTAGAAGCTGGAATATAGTGAGAAACCCTGAAAAAGTCGAAAAATAAGAAAATCACACTTGTAGAACCTCCAATATGGTGAGAAACCCTGAAAAAGTCGAAAAATGAGAAAATCACAAAGTAGGACCTGGAATATGGTGAGAAACCCTGAAAAAGTCTTAAAATGAGAAAATCACACTGTAGGACTTGGAATAAGATGAGAAAACCTGAAAAAGTCGAAAAATGAGAAAATCACACTGTAGTACCTGGAATATGTTGAGAAACCCTTAAAAAGTCTTAAAATGAGAAAATCACACTGTAGGACTTGGAATATGGTGAGAAACTCTGAAATAGTCGAAAAAAGAGAAAATCACACTCTAGGACTTGGAATATGATGAGAAAACCCGAAAAAGTCAAAAAAATGAGAAAATCACACTGTAGTACCTGGAATATGGTGAGAAACCCTGAAAAAGTCTAAAAATGAGAAAATCAAACAGTAGGACCTGGAATATGGTGAGAAACCCTGAAAGATCAAAAAATAAGAAAATCAAACTTGTAGTACCTGCAATATGGAAAGAAAACCTGAAAAAGTCAACAAAGGAGAAAATCAAAATATAGGACTTGGAATAAGATGAGAAACCGTGAAAAAGACAAAAAAATGACAAAAATATACTGTAGGTTCTGAAATATGGTGAGCAACCCTGAAAAATTCAAAAAATGAGAAAAATCAAAATGTAGAACCTGCAATATGTTGAGAAACCCTGAAAAATTTCAAAAATGAGAAAATCACACTGTAGGATTTGGAATATGATGAGAAACCGTGAAAAAATAAAAAAAATGAGAATAATACACTGTAGGAGCTGGAATATGATGAGAAACCCTGAAAAAGTCGAAAAATGAGAAAAATCACACAATAGGACCTGCAATATGGTGAGAAACACTGAATCAGATGAAAAATAAGAAAATCAAACTTGTAGTACCTGCAATATGGTGAGAAACCCTGAAAAATTCCAAAAATGAGAAAATAACACTGTAGGATTTGGAATATGATGAGAAACCGTGAAAAAATCAAAAAAAATGAGAATAATACACTGTAGGAGCTGGAATATGATGAGAAACCCTGAAAAAGTCGAAAAATAAGAAAATCACACTTGTAGGACCTCCAATATGGTGAAAAACCCTGAAAAAGTCGAAAAATGAGAAAATTACAGGGTAGGACCTGGAATATGGCGAGAAACCCTGAAAAAGTCAAAAATGAGAAAATCACGCAGTAGGTCCTGGAATTTGGTGAGAAACACTGAAAAAGTCTAAAATAAGAAAATCACACTGTAGTACCTGGAATATGGTGACAAACCCTGAAAATGTCAAAAAATGAGAAAATCACACTGTAGGACTTGGAATATGGTGAGAAACCCTGAAAAAGTCAAAAAATGAGAAAATCAGGCAGTAGGACCTGGAATATGGTGAGAAACACTGAAAAATCTTAAAATGAGAAAATCACACTGTAGGACCTGGAATATGGTGAGTAACTCTGAAAAAGTCGAAAAATGAGAAATTCACACTTGTAGGACCTGCAATATGGTGGAAACACTGAAAAAGTCAAAAAATAAGAAAATTACACTGGTGGACCTGGAATATGTTGAGAAACCCTTTAAATGTCAAAAAAAGAGAAAATCACCCCGTAGGACTTGGAATAAGATGAGAAAACCTGAAAAAGTCAAAAAATGAGAAAATAACACTGTAGTACCTTGAATATGGTGAGTAAACACTGAAAAAGTCTAAAAATGAGAAAATCACAAAGTAGGACCTGGAATATGGTGAGAAACCCTGAAGCAGTTGAAAAATAAGAAAATCAAATTTGTCGTATCTGCAATATGGTGAGAAACCCTGAAAAAGTCAAAAATGAGAAAAATACACTGAAGGAGCTGGAATATGGTGAGAAACCCTGAAAAAGTCAAAAAATAAGAAATTCACTCTTGTAGAACAAGCAATAGCGTGAGAAATTCTGAAAAAGTCAAAAAATGAGAAAATTACACTCTAGGACTTGGAATATGGTGAGAAACCCTGAAAAAGTCGAAAAATTAGAAAATCACGCAGTAGGAGAAGGAATATGGTGAGAAACCCTGAAAAAGTCAAAAAATGAGAAAATCACACTGTAGGACCTGGAATATGGTGAGAAACCCTGAAAAAGTCGAAAAAAGAGAAAATCACACTCTAGGACTTGGAATATGATGAGAAACCCTGAAAAAGTCAAAAAATGAGAAAATCACACAGTAGTACCTGGAATATGGTGAGAAACCCTGAAAAAGTCTAAAAATGAGAAAATCACACTGTAGGACTTGGAATAAGATGAGAAACCGTGAAAAAGACAAAAAATGACAAAAATACACTGTAGGAGCTGGAATATGGTGAGAAACCCTGAAAAAGTCCAACAATAAGAAATTCACACTTGTAGGACCTGCAATATGGTGAGAAACCCTGAAAAAGTCGAAAAATGAGAAAATAACACTGTAGGACTTGGATTAAGATGAGAAACCCTGAAACAGTCAAAAAATGAGAAAATCACACTGTAGGACCTGGAATATGGTGAGAAACCCTGAAAAAGTCGAAAAAAGAGAAAATCACACTCTAGGACTTGGAATATGATGAGAAACCCTGAAAAAGTCAAAAAATGAGAAAATCACACTGTAGGACCTGGAATATGGTGAGAAACCCTTAAAAAGTTGAAAAAAGAGAAAATCACACTTTAGGACTTGGAATATTATGAGAAACCCTGAAAAAGTCAAAAAATAAGAAAATCCCACAGTAGTACCTGGAATATGGTGAGAAACCCTGAAAAAGTCTAAAAATGAGAAATTCACACTGTAGGACCTGCAATATGGTGAGAAACCCTGAAAAAGTCCAACAATAAGAAATTCACATTTGTAGGACCTGCAATATGGTGAGAAACCTTGAAAAAGTCGAAAAATGAGAAAATCACATTGTAGGACTTGAAGTAAGATGAGAAACCCTGAAAAAGTCAAAAAATGAGAAAATCACACTGTAGGACCTGGAATATGGTGAGAAACCCTGAAAAAGTCGAAAAAAGAGAAAATCACACTCTAGGACTTGGAATATGATGAGAAACCCTGAAAAAGTCAAAAAATGAGAAAATCACACTGTAGGACCTGGAATATGGTGAGAAACCCTTAAAAAGTTAAAAAAAGAGAAAATCACACTCTAGGACTTGGAATATGATGAGAAACCCTGAAAAAGTCAAAAAATGAGAAAATCACACAGTAGTACCTGGAATATGGTGAGAAACCCTGAAAAAGTCTAAAAATGAGAAAATCACACAGTTGGACCTGCAATATGGTGAGAAACCCTGAAAAAGTCGAAAAATGAGAAAATCACACTGTAGGACTTGGAATAAGATGAGAAACCGTGAAAAAGACAAAAAATGACAAAAATACACTGTAGAAGCTGGAATATGGTGATAAACCCTGAAAAAGTCCAACAATAAGAAAATCACACTTGTAGGACCTGCAATATGGTGAGAAACCCTGAAAAAGTCGAAAAAGGAGAAAATCACACTGTAGGACTTGGAGTAAGATGAGAAACCCTGAAAAAGTCAAAAAATGAGAAAATCACACTATAGGACTTGGAATATGGTGAGAAACCCTGAAAAAGTCAAAAAATGAGCAAATCATGCAGTAGGACCTGGAATATGGTGAGAAACACTGAAAAAGTCTAAAAATGAGAAAATCACACATTAGGACCTGGGATATGGTGAGAAACTCTGAAAAAGTCGAAAAATAAGAAATTCACACTTGTAGGACCTACAATATGGTGAGAAACCCTGAAAAAGTCAAAAAATGAGAAAATTACACTGTAGGACCTGGAATATTTTTGAGAAACCCTGAAAAAGTCCGAAAAAGAGAAAATCACACTCTAGGACTTGGAATAGGATGAGAAAACCTGGAAAAGAAAAAAAATGAGAAAATCACATTGTAGTACCTATAATATGGTGAGAAACACTGAAAAAGTCTTAATGTGAGAAAATCACACAGTAGGACCTGGAATATTGTGAGAAAGCCTGAAACATTTGAAAAATAAGAAAATCAAACTTGTAGTACCTGCAATATGGTGAGAAACCCTGAAAAAGACGAAAAATGAGAAAATTACACTGTTCGACTTGGAATAAGATGAGAGACCGTGAAAATTTTAAAAAATGAGAAAAATAAACTGTAGTAGTTGGAACATGGTGAGAAACCTTGCAAAAGTCGAAAATTAAGAAATTCACACTTGTAGGACCTGCAATATGGTGAGAATACCTGAAAAAGTCGAAAAATGAGAAAATCACACGCTAGGACTTGGAATATGATAAGAAACCCTGAAAAAGTCGAAAAATGAGAAAATCACACAGTAGGACCTGCAATATGGTGAGAAACCTTGAAATAGTCGAAAAATAAGAAAATCAAACTTGTAGTACCTGCAATATGGTGAGAAACCCTGAAAAAAGAAAGAAAGAAAGAAAGAAAGAAAGAAAGAAAGAAAGAAAGAAAGAAAGAAAGAAAGAAAGAAAGAAAGAAAGAAAGAAAGAAAGGAGAATAAAAAGTTTTTATAAAAGTTTTATAAAAAGTGTTAAAGTTTTTAAAAATTAAAAAAAAAAATTACCAGATCACCATCAAGCACACACAGCATTGGCTGTCTTCAGGTGTATCCTTTCAGCCTCCAAAACAAAGAGCAATGTCTGTCTGGCTTCAGGTGTATCCTATTCTCGAGTCTTATTTCCAACCTAAGAGCTGGGCTGAGCTGCCTCATTATGTAATTGCAAATCTTCCTTGGTGTGTCCTTTCCATTTCTAAGACTAACAGGCCTTTTTCTATTTAGAGAATATGCTCATGACTGTCCTTTAGATATAGTAAATATAACTGTTGCTCAATAAAAATTATTTTGCATTTATTTATTTGTGTGAGTGATGAAGCTCAGGTCTTCAAACTCGTCAGGAGTTATAATTACCTCCCCTCTCTCTCACCCACTCTCTCTCCTCTCTCTCAATGATCTATTTTATTTTTAGTGTAAGAATGTTTTGCATGTGTATGCTGTGCCCACAGACTCCAGAACAGAGTAATAGATCCCCTGGAACTGGAGATGGGCCACCATATATATATACTGGTAATTGAGCCCAGGTTCTCTGGAAGAGGAGACAATGCTCTTAATTGTTGAGCCCCCTCTGTAGCCACATCTTTCTTTCTTTCTTTCTTTTTTTTTCTTTTTGAGTATATGTTAGGCTGTGTTTATATACATCATATGCAGACAATAAGAATGATTTAGATTCTTCAGCATCTGACACCCTCTTCTGGAGTGTCTGAACATAGCTACAGCATACTTTGATATAATAAATAAATAAATCTTTAAAAAGAAAAGGAAAAGTAAAAAAGAAAGAACAGGCCTGCCATATGCATGTTCATAGAGGAAAATGGAAGAGACCCCAATCTAACCTCAGCAGGGTGCTTCCTTCTGGATGGTAGCTCACAGTTTCATCCCAGCAAGACAGGCAAATCACTGAGTTCAAGGACAGTAAGGTTCAGGACAGACAAGGTTAGGAAGGAAAAGGGGCTATGTTGAGAGTACAAACCGACAAAACAACAACTAGTAAAAAGAAGTGACAATGTAACTTGGGGTAGGGTACCAAAAAGAGAAAGCTTTCTGTTACCACTTACAAACAGCAGTGGACTTGCACCCTTCTGCCCAGGTCCCTGCCTTCCTTTCTAGGAATTCTAAGGATGCCAGGGGGTGGGGGAATCCAGATTAACTTTTTAATAACAAAGACTTGGTCTTTTATGTCTATAGGAAGCCCTTCTCAGTGCCTTTAACTACCACTGAACATTCAGGGCTGTGACTCAACTGTAACAAGGAACAGGGCTAAGAACCTGCAGCCTTTGAAAACAACTATTTTTTTAAAGTGGGGGACAAAAATCAGCAGTAGAAACCCTCAGGTTCAGCCATAATACTTGTTAGGGTAACAGCCTCAATGTCCGGAGCTGAGGTCTCATGGGTGAACTGCTTCAAGCTCTGAGTATCATTGAAAGAAAGAAAAGATATCATGTGGTTGCTTAATTTATTTATTTTATTATTTCTATTTTTTGTTTTCTTTTGTTTTGTTTTAGAAAAGGCCTCAGTCTGTAGCTATGGCTGACCTAGGACAGACTACATGTGTTAATTACTGTTTCACAGCTGAGAAACAGACCATACCTATGTAAGACTTAGAAAACCCAACAGTCAGTGGTGGCTCGAGCTCTTAATGAGAGCACTCTGGAGGGAGAGGCAGTCAGTTTCTGAGTTCGAGGCCAGCCTGGTTAAAGACAGGGATAGGCAGGGCTAGGCTAGGCAAGGGGCTAGATTAGGCTACGCAAGGGGCTAGGCTAGGCTAGGCTAGGCAAGGGGCTAGGCAAGACAGTAAGACAGACATACAAGTATGGCAGGCCTGCCTGGTTTTTCTTTCTTTCTTATCCCTTTTAAAAATGTTTATTTATTTATTTATTTATTTATTTATTTATTTATTTATTTATTTATTTATTTAAATAGATATAAGTACACTGTAGCTGTCTTTAGACACTCCAGAAAAGGGTGTAAGATTCTGGAGAATCTAAAACCCTCTTATGGGCTGCATATGATGTACATAAACACAGCCTCACATATACTTCTAAAAATTTATAGATGGGTAGGGCCACTGAAAGGGCTCAACAATTAACAGAATTGTCTCCTCTTCCAGAAAACCTGGGATCAACTAACAGCAACTATATGGTGGCCCATCTCCAGTTCCAGAGGATCAGAAAGACAGACAGACAGACATACATAAGGATGGCAGGCCTGCCTGGTCTTTCTTTATTTCTTATCCTTTTAAAAAATATTTTATTTATTTATTTATTTATTTATTTATTTATTTATTTATGTATTTTTTAGATATAAGTACACTGTAGCTGTCTTCAGACACTCCAGAATAGGGTGTCAGATTCTGGAGAATCTAAATCCCTCTTATGGTCTGCATATGATGTACATAAACACAGCCTCACATATACTTCTAAAAATTTAAAGATGGGTGGGGCCACTGAAAGGGCTCAACAATTAACAGCATTGTCTCCTCTACCAGAGAACCTGGCATCAACTACAAGCAACTATAAGGTGGCCCATCTCCAGTTCCAGGGGATCAGACAGAGAAACAGACAGACAGACATAGATAAGGATGGCAGGCCTGCCTGGTCTTTCTTTCTTTCTTATCCTTTTTAAAAATGTTTATTTATTTATTTATTTATGTATTTATTAGATATAAGTACAATGTAGCTGTCTTCAGACACTTCAGAAGAGGGTGTCAGATTCTGGAGAATCTAAATCCCTCTTATGGTCTGCATATGATGTACATAAACACAGCCTCACATATACTTCTAAAGATTTAAAGATGGCTGAGGCCACTGAAAGGGCTCAACAATTAACAGCATTGTCTCCTCTTCCAGAGAACCTGGGATCAACTACCAGCAACTATATGGTGGCCCATCTCCAGTTCCAGGAGATCAGACAAACAAAAAGACAGACAGACAGAGATAAGGATGGCAGGCCTGCCTGGTCTTTCTTTTTTTCTTATCCTTTACAAAAAATATTTTATTTATTTATTTATTTATTTATTTATTTATTTATTTATTAGATATAAGTACACCGTAGCTGTCTTCAGACACTCCAGAATAGGGTGTCAGATTCTGGAGAATCTAAATCCCTCTTATGGTCTGCATATGATGTACATAAACACAGCCTCACATATACTTCTAAAAATTTAAAGATGGGTGGGGCCACTGAAAGGGCTCAACAATTAACAGCATTGTCTCCTCTTCCAGAGAACCTGGCATCAACTACCAGCAACTATATGGTGGCCCATCTCCAGTTCCAGGGGTTCCAACAGACAGACAGACAGACAGTCAAGGATGGCAGGCCTGCCTGGTTTTTTTCTTTCTTATCCTTTTTAAAAAATGTTTATTTATTTATTCATGTATTTATAGATATAAGTACACTGTAGCTGTCTTCGGACACTCCAGAAGAGGGTGTAATATTCTGGAGAATCTAAATCCCTCTTATGGTCTGCATATGATGTACATAAACACAGACTCACATATACTTCTAAAAATTTAAAGATGGCTGAGGCCACAGAAAGGGCTCAAAAATTAACAGCATTGTCTCCTCTTCCAGAGAAACTGGGATCAACTATCAGCAACTATATGGTGGCCCATCTCCAGTTCCCGGGGATATGACAGACAGACATACAGACAGAGATAAGGATGGCAGGCCTAACAGTTCTTTCTTTCTTTCTTATCCTTTTTAAAAAATGTTTATTTATTTATTTATGTATTTATTAGATATAAGTACACTGTAGCTGTCTTCAGACACTCCAGAAAAGGGTGTAAGATTCTGCAGAATCTAAATCCCTCTTATGGGCTGCATATGATGTACATAAACACAGCCTCACATATACTTCTAAAAATTTATAGATGGGTGGGGCCACTGAAAGGGCTCAACAATTAACAGAATTGTCTCCTCTTCCAGAAAACCTGGGATCAACTAACAGCAACTATATGGTGGCCCATCTCCAGTTCCAGGGGATCAGAAAGACAGACAGACAGACAGACATAAGGATGGCAGGCCTGCCTGGTCTTTCTTTATTTCTTATCCTTTTAAAAAATATTTTATTTATTTATTTATTTATTTTTTCATTTATTTATTAGATATAAGTACCCTGTAGCTGCCTTCAGACACTCCAGAAGAGAATGTCAGATTCTGGAAAATCTAAATCCCTCTTATGGTCTGCATATGATGTACATAAAAACAGCCTCACATATACTTCTAAACATTTAAAGATGGGTGGGGCCACTAAAAGGGATCAACAATTAACAGCATTGTCTCCTCTTCCAGAGAACCTGGGATCAACTAACAGCAACTATATGGTGGCCCATCTCCAGTTTCAGGAGATCAGACAGATAGACAGACAGATATAAGGATGGCAGGCCTGCCTGGTCTTTCTTTTATTCTTGTCATTTTTAAAAAATGATTATTTATTTATTTATTTATTTATTTATTTATTTATTTATTTATTAGATATAAGTACACTGTAGCTGTCTTCAGACACTCCAGAAGAGGGTGTCAGATTCTGGAGAATATAAATCCCTCTTATGGTCTGCATATGATGTACATAAACACAGACTCACATTTACTTCCAAAAATTTAAAAATGTGTGGGGACACTGAAAGGGCTCAACAATTAACAGCATTGTCCCTTTTCCAGAAAACCTGGGATCAACTACCAGCAACTATATGGTGGCCCATCTCCAGTTCCAGGGGATCAGACAGACAGACAGACAGTCAGAAATAAGGATGGCAGGCCTCCCTGGTCTTTCTTTCTTTCTTATCCTTTTGAAAAAATGTTTACTTATTTATTTATTTATTTATTTATTTATTTATTTATTTATGTATTTATTCATTTATTTATTAGATATAAGTACACTGTAGCTGTCTTCAGACACTACAGAAGAGGGTGTAATATTCTGGAGAATCTAAATCCCTCTTATGGTCTTCATATGATGTACATAAACACAGCCTCACATATACTTCTAAAAATTTAAAGATGGCTGAGGCAACTGAAAGGGCTCAACAATTAACAGCATTGTCTCCTCTTCCAGAGAACATGGGATCAACTTCCAGCAAATATAT
>NW_028227313.1:340416-412916 GCF_978045245.1 Mus caroli | reverse complement strand
AGACAGACAGACAGACAAACAGTCAAGGATGGCAGGCCTGCCTGGTTGTTCTTTCTTTCTTATCATTTTTGAAAAAATGTTTATTTATTTTTTTATGTATTTATTAGATATAAGTACACTTTAGAGGTCTTCAGACACTCCAGAAGAGGTTGTCAGATTCTGGAGAATCTAAATCCTTCTTATGGTCTGCATATGATGTGCATAAACACAGACTCACATTTACTTCCAAAAATTTAAAGATGTGTGGGGCCACTGAAAGGGCTCAACAATTAACAGCATTGTCTCCTCTTCCAGAGAACCTGGGATCAACTACCAGCAACTATATGGTGGCCCATATCCAGTATCAGAGGATCAGACAGACAGACAGACAGACAGAGATAAGGATGGCAGGCCTGCCTAGTCTTTCTTTCTTTCTTATCCTTTTTAAAAAATGTTTATTTATTCATTTATTTATTTATTTATTTATTTATTTATTATTTATTTATTTATGTATTTTTTAGATATAAGTACACTGTAGCTGTCTTCAGACACTCCAGAAGAGGGTGTCAGATTCTGAAGAATCTAAATCCCTCTTATGGGCTGCATATGATGTACATAAACATAGCCTCACATATACTTCAAAAATTTAAAGATGGCTGAGGCCACTGAAAGGGCTCAACAATTAACAGCATTGTCTCCTCTTCCAGAGAACCTGGGATCAACTATCAGCAACTATATGGTGGACCATCTCCAGTTCCCGGGGATCAGACATACAGACAGACAGAGATAAGGATGGCAGGCCTGCCAGTTCTTTCTTTCTTTCTTATCCTTTTTAAAAAATGGTTACTTATTTATTTTATTTACTTATTTATTAGATATAAGTACACTGTAGCTGTCTTCAGACACTCCAGAAGAGGGTGTCAGATTCTGGAGAATCTAAATCCCTCTTATGGTCTGCATATGATGTACATAAACACAGCCTCAAAAATACCTCTAAAAATTTAAAGATGGGTGGGGCCACTGAAAGGGCTCAAAAATTAACAGCATTGTCTCCTCTTCCAGAGAACCTAGGATCAACTACCCGCAACTATATGGTGGCCCATCTCCAGTTCCAGGGGATCTCACAGATAGACAGACAGACAGACAAGGTGGCAGGCCTGCCTGGTCTTTCTTTTTTCTTATCCTTTTTAATAATGTTTATTTATTTATTCATGTATTTATTAGATATAAGTACACTGTAGCTGTCTTCAGACACTCCAGAAGAGGGTGTCAGATTCTGGAGAATCTAAATCCCTCTTATGGTCTGCATATGATGTACATAAACACAGACTCACATTTACTTCCAACAATTTAAAGATTTGTTGGACCACTGAAAGGGCTCAACAATTAACAGCATTGTCTCCTCTTCCAGAGAACCTGGGATCAACTACCAGGAAAAATATGGTGGCCCATCTCCAGTTTCAGGGGATCAGACAGACAGACAGACAGACAGAGTTAAGGATCGCAGGCCTGCCTGGTCTTTCTTTTTTTCTTATCATTTTTAAAAAATGATTATTTATTTATTTATTTATATATGTATTTATTAGATATAAGTACACTGTAGAGGTCTTCAAACACTCCAGAAGAAGTTGTCAGATTCTGGAGAATCTAAATCTCTCTTATGGTCTGCATATGATATACATAAACACAGACTCACATTTATTTGTTCATTTATTTATTTATTTATGTATTTATTAGATATAAGTGCACTGTAGCTGTCTTCAGACATTCAGTAAGAGGGTGTCAGATTCTGGAGAATCTAAATCCCTCTTATGGTCTGCATATGATGTACATAAACACAGACTCACAATTACTTCCAAAAATTTAAAGATGTGTGGGGCCACTGAAAGGGCTCGACAATTAACAGCATTGTCTCCTCTTCCAGAGAACCTGGGATCAACTACCAGCAACTATATGGTGGCCCATCTCCAGTTCCACGGGATCAGACAGACAGACTGACCGACAGAAGAGATAAGGATCAAAGGCCTGCCTGGCCTTACATTCTTTCTTATCCTTTTAAAATGTTTGTTTGTTTGTTTATTTATTTATTTATTTATTTATTTATTAGGTATAAGTACACTGTAGCTGTCTTCAGACACTCCAGAAGAAGGTGTCAGATTGAGGAGAATATAAATCCCTCTTATATTCTGCATATGATGTACATAAACACAGCCTCACATATACTTCTAAAAATTTAAAGATGGGTGGGGCCACTGAAAGGTCTCAACAATTAACAGCATTGTCTCCTGTTCCAGAGAACCTGGGATCAAATACTGGCAACTATATGGTGGCCCATCTCCAGTTCCAGGGTATCAGAGAGACAGACAGACAGACAGACAGACAAATATAAGATGGCAGGCCTGCCCGTTGTTTCTTTCTTTCTTATCCTTTTTAAAAAATTTTTATTTATATATTTATTTTTTATTTATGTATTTATTAGATATAAGTACACTGTAGCTGTCTTCAGAGACTCGAGAAGAGGGTGTCAGAAATTTGAGAATCTAAATCCCTCTTATGGTCTGCATATGATGTACATAAACACAGCCTCACATATACTTCTAAAAATTTAAAGATGGGTGGGGCCACTGATAGGGCTCAAATTAACAGCATTGTCTCCTCTTCCAGAGAACCTGGGATCAACTATAAGCAACTATATGTTGGCTCATCTCCAGTGCCCAGGGATCAGACAAGCAGACAGACAGACAGACAAGGATAAAGATGGCAGGCTTGCCTGGTCTTTCTTTCTTTCTTATCCTTTTTTTTAAAATGTTTATTTATTTATTTATTTATGTATTTTTTACATATAAGTACACTATAGCTGTCTTCAGACACTCCAGAAGAGGGTTTCAGATTCTGGAGAATCTAAATCCCCCTTATTGTCTGCATATGAGGTACATAAACACAGCCTCCCATATACTTCTAAAATTTAAAGATGGGTGGGGCCACTGAAAGGGCTCAACAATTAACAGCATTGTCTCCACTTCCAGAGAACCTGGGATCAACTACCATCAACTATATGGTGGCCCATCTCCAGTTCCCGGGAATCAGACAGACAGACAGAGAGACAGACAGAGAAGGATAAAGGTGGCAGGCCTACCTGGTCTTTCTTTCTTTCTTATCCTTTTTAAAAAATGTTTATTTATTTATTTATTTATTTATTAGATATAAGTACACTGTATCTGTCTTCATTCACTCCGGAAGAATGTGTCAGATTCTGGTGAATCTAAATCCCTCTTATGATCTGCATATGATGTACATAAACACAGCCTCACATATAATTCTAAAAATTTAAAGATGGGTGGGGCAACTAAAAGGGCTCAAACAATTAACAGCATTATCTCCTGTTTCAGAGAACCTGGGATCAAATACCAGCAACTATATGGTGGCCCATCTCCAGTTCCAGGGGATCAGAAAGACAGACAGACAGACAGACAGACAGACAGAGATAAGGATGGCAGGCCTGCCTGGTCTTTTTTTCTTTCTTTCTTATCCTTTTTAAAAAATTTTTATTTATTTATTTATTTATTTATTTATTAATGTATTTATTAGATATAAGTACACTGTATCTGTCTTCAGTCACTCCAGAAGAGGGTGTCAGATTCTGGAGAATATAAATCCCTCTTATGGTCTGCATATGATGTACATAAACACAGGCTCACATATACTTCTAAAAATTTAAAGATGGGTGGGGCCCCTGAAAGGGCTCAATAATTAACAGCATTGACTCCTCTTCCAGAGAACCTGGGATCAACAACGAGCAACTATATGGTGGCCCGTCTTTAGTTCCAGGGGATCAGACAGACAGACAGACAGACAGACAGAGATAAGGATGGTAGGCCTGCCTGGTCTTTCTTTCTTTCTTATCCTTTTTAAAAAATGTTTATTTATTTATGTATGTATGTATGTATTATGTATTTATTTATTTATTTATTTATTTATTTATTTATTTAGTAGATATAAGTACACTGTAGCTGTCTTCAGACACTCCAGAAGAGGGTGTCAGATTCTGGAGAATCTAAATCCCTCTTATGGTCTGCATATGATGTACATAAACACAGACTCACAATTACTTCCAAAAATTTAAAGATGTGTGGGGCCACTGAATGGGCTCGACAATTAACAGCATTGTCTCCTCTTCCAGAGAACTTGGGATCAACTACGAGCAACTATATGGTGGCCCATCTTAAGTTCCAGGGTTTCAGACAGACAGACAGACTACAGTCAAGGATGGCAGGCCTGCCTGTTTTTTCGTTCTTTCTTGTCCTTTTTAAAAAATGTTTATTTATTTATTTATTTATTTATTTATTTATTTATTTATTTATTTATTTATTAGACATAAGTACACTGTAGAGGTCTTCAGACACTCCAGAAGAAGTTGTCAGATTCTGGAGAATCTAAATCCCTCTTATGGTCTGCATATGATGTACATAAACACAGACTCACATTTACTTCCAACAATTTAAAGATTTGTGGGGCACTGAAAGGGCTCAACAATTAACAGCATTGTCTCTTCTTCCAGAGAACCTGGGATCAACTACCAGCAACTATATGGTGGCCCATCTCCAGTTCCAGGGGATCAGACAGAGAGACAGACAGAGAGACAGAGATAAGGATGGCAGGCCTGCCTGGTCTTTCTTTTTTTCTTATCATTTTTTAAAAATGTTTATTTATTTATTTATTTATCTATTTACTTATTTATTTATTTATGTATGTATTTATTATTTTTAAGTACACTGTACCTGTCTTCAGACACTCCAGAAGAGGGTGTCAGATTCTGGAGAATCTAAATCCCTCTTATGGTCTGAATATGATGTACATAAACACAGCCTCACATACACCTCTAAAAATTTAAAGATGAGTGGGGCCACTGAAAGGGCTCAACAATTAACAGCATTGTATCCTCCTACAGAGAACCTGGGATCAACTACCAGCAACTATATGGTGGCCCATCTCCAGTTCAAGAGGATTAGACAGACAGACAGACAGAGATAAGGATGGCAGGCTTGCCTGGTCTTTCTTTCTTTCTAATCGATTTTAAAAAATGTTTATTTATTTATTTATGTATTTATTAGATATAAGTACACTGTATCAGTCTTAGACCCTCCAAAAGTCGGTGTCATATTCTGGAGAATCTAAATCCCTCTTAAGGTCTGAATATGATGTACATAAACACAGCCTCACATTTACTTCTAAAAAATTAAAGATGGGTGGGGCCACTGAAAGGGCTCAACAATTAACAGCATTGTCTCCTCTTCCAGAGGACCTGCGATCAACTACCAGCAACTATATGGTGGCCCATCTCCACTTCCAGGGGATCAGACAGAGAGACAGACAGAAAGAAAAAGATAAGGATGGCAGGCCTGCCTGGTCTTTCTTTCTTTCTTATCCTTTTTAAAAAATGTTTATTTATTTATGTATGTATGTATGTATTTATTTATTTATTTATTTATTTATTTATTTATATATTTAGTAGATATAAGTACACTGTAGCTGTCTTCAGACACTCCAGAAGAGGGTGTCAGATTCTGGAGAATCTAAATCCCTCTTATGGTCTGCATATGATGTACATAAACACAGACTCACAATTACTTCAAAAAATTTAAAGATGTGTGGGGCGACTGAATGGGCTCGACAATTAACAGCATTGTCTCCTCTTCCAGACAACCTGGGATCAACTACGAGCAACTATATGGTGGCCCATCTTAAGTTCCAGGGTTTCAGACAGACAGACAGACAAACAGTCAAGGATGGCAGGCCTGCCTGGTTTTTCGTTCTTTCTTGTCCTTTTTAAAAAAATTTTATTTATTTATTTATTTATTTATTTATGTATGTATGTATTTATTAGCTATAAGTACACTGTAGAGGTCTTCAGACACTCCAGAAGAAGTTGTCAGATTCTGGAGAATCTAAATCCCTCTTATGGTCTGCATATGATGTACATAAACACAGACTCACATTTACTTCCAACAATTTAAAGACTTGTGGGCACTGAAAGGGCTCAACAATTAACAGCATTGTCTCCTCTTCCAGAGAACCTGGGATCAACTACCAGCAACTATATGGTGGCCCATCTCCAGTTCCAGGGGATCAGACAGAGAGACAGACAGAGAGACAGAGATAAGGATGGCAGGCCTGCCTGGTCTTTCTTTTTTTCTTATCATTTTTAAAAAATGTTTATTTATTTTATTTATTTATTTATTTATTTATTTATTTATTTATTTATTTATGTATTTATTATTCTTAAGTACACTGTACCTGTCTTCAGACACTCCAGAAGAGGGTGTCAGATTCTGGAGAATCTAAATCCCTCTTATGGTCTGAATATGATGTACATAAACACAGCCTCACATACACCTCTAAAAATTTAAAGATGAGTGGGGCCACTAAAAGGGCTCAACAATTAACAGCATTGTATCCTCTTACAGAGAACCTGGGATCAACTACCAGCAACTATATGGTGGCCCATCTCCAGTTCCAGGGGATCAGACAGACAGACTGACAGACAGAAGAGATAAGGATCGCAGGCCTGCCTGTTCTTTCTTTCTTTCTTATCCTTTTAAAATGTTTATTTATTTATTTATTTATTTATTTATTTATTTATTTATTTATTTATTAGATATAAGTACACTGTAGCTCTCTTCTGACA
Organism: Mus caroli; assembly: GCF_978045245.1. Lineage (NCBI taxonomy): Eukaryota > Metazoa > Chordata > Mammalia > Rodentia > Muridae > Mus > Mus caroli. The sequence goes on along the minus strand of NW_028227313.1, from coordinate 406,252 downwards.
CTCCAGAAGAGGGTGTCAGATTGAGGAGAATCTAAATCCCTCTTATGGTCTGCATATGATGTACATAAACACAGCCTCACATATACTTCTAAAAATTTAAAGATGGGTGGGGCCACTGAAAGGGCTCAACAATTAACAGCATTGTCTCCTGTTCCAGAGAACCTGGGATCAACTACCAGCAACTATATGGTGGCCCATCTCCAGTTCCAGGGTATCAGACAGACAGACAGACAGACAGACAGATATAAGGATGGCAGGCCTGCCCGTTCTTTCTTTCTTTCTTATCCTTTTTAAAAAAAAATTATTTATATATTTATTTATTTATTTATTTATGTATTTATTAAATATAAGAACACTGTAGCTGTCTTCAGACACTCCAGAAGAGGGTGTCAGAAATTGGAGAATCTAAAACCCTCTTATGGTCTGCATATGATGTACATAAACACAGCCTCACATATACTTCTAAAAATTTAAAGATGGGTGGGGTACTGATAGGGCTCAAATTAACAGCATTGTCTCCTCTTCCAGAGAACCTGGGATCAACAAAAGCAACTATATAGTGGCTAATCTCCAGTGCCCAGGGATCAGACAGACAGACAAACAGACAGACAAGGATAAAGATGGCAGGCCTGCCTGGTCTTTCTTTCTTTCTTATCCTTTTTTAAAAAATGTTTATTTATTTATTTATGTATTTATTACATATAAGTACACTATAGCTGTCTTCAGACACTCCAGTAGAGGGTGTCAAATTCTGGAGAATCTAAATCCCCCTTATTTTCTGCATATGAGGTACATAAACATAGCCTACCATATACTTCTAAAAATTTAAAGATGGGTGGGGGCACTGAAAGGGCTCAACAATTAACAGCATTGTCTCCACTTCCAGAGAACCTGGGATCAACTACCATCAATTATATGGTGGCCCATTTCCAGTTCCCGGGGATCAGAAAGACAGACAGAGAGAAGACAGACAAGGATAAAGGTGGCAGGCCTACCTGTTCTTTCTTTCTTTCTTATCCTTTTTACAAAATGTTTATGTATTTATTTATTTATTTATTTATTTATTTATTTATTTATTTATTAGATATAAGTACACTGTATCTGTCTTCACACACTCCAGAAGAATGTGTCAGATTCTGGTGAATCTAAATCCCTCTTATGGTCTGCATATGATGTACATAATCACAGCCTCACATATAATTCTAAAAATTTAAAGATGGGTGGGGCAACTGAAAGAGCTCAACAATTAACAGCATTGTCTCCTGTTCCAGAGAACCTAGGATCAAATACCAGCAACTATATGGTGGCCCACCTCCAGTTCCAGGGGATCAGAAAGACAGACAGACAGACAGACAGAGATAAGGATGGCAGGTCTGCCTGGTCTTTCTTTCTTTCTTTCTTTCTTTCTTTCTTTCTTTCTTTCTTTCTTTCTTTCTTATCCTTTTTTTAAAAATGTTTATTTATTTATTTATTTATTTATGTATTTATTAGATATAAGTACTCTGTATCCGTCTTAGACACTCCAAAATTCGGTGTCATATTCTGGAGAATATAAATCCCTCTTCTGGTCTGCATATGATGTACATAAACACAGCCTCACATATACTTCTAAAAATTTAAAGATGGGTGGGGTCCCTGAAATGGCTCAATAATTAACAGCATTGACTCCTCTTCCAGAGAACCTGGGATCAACAACGAGCAACTATATGGTGGCCTGTCTTTAGTTCCAGGGGATCAGACAGACAGACAGACAGACAGAGATAAGGATGGTAGGCCTGCCTGGTCTTTCTTTCTTTCTTATCCTTTTTAAAAAATGTTTATTTATTTATGTATGTATGTATGTATTTATTTATTTATTTATTTATTTATTTATTAGATATAAGTACACTGTAGCTGTCTTCAGACACTCCAGAAGAGGGTGTCAGATCCTGGAGAATCTAAATCCCTCTTATGGTCTGCATATGATGTACATAAACACAGCCTCAAATATACTTCTAAAAATTTAAAGATGGGTGGGGCTACTGAAAGGGCTCAACAACTAACAGCATTGTCTCCTCTTCCAGAGTACCTGGGATCAACTCCCAGCAACTATATGGTGGCCCATCACCAGTTCCAGGGGATCTGACAGATAGAGAGACACACAGACAGACACACAAGGTGGCAGGCCTGCCTGGACTTTCTTTCTTTCTTATCCTTTTTAAAAATGTTTATTAATTTATGTATGTATTTATTAGATATAAGTACACTGTAGCTGTCTTCAAACACTCCAGAAGAGGGTGTCAGATTTTGGAGAATCTATATCCCTCTTATGATCTGCATATGATGTACATAAACACAGCCTTATATATACTTCTAAAAACTTAAAGATGGGTGGGGCCACTGCAAGGGCTCAACAATTAACAGCATTGTCTCCTCTTCGAGAGAACCTGGGATCAACTACCAGCAATTATATGGTGGCCCATCTCCAGTTCCGGGGATCAGACAGACAGACAGACAGACAAGAATGGCAGGCCTGCCTGGTCTCTCTTTCTTTATTATCCTTTTTAAAAAATGTTTATTTGTTTATTTATGAATTTATTAGATATAAGTACACTGTAGCTGTCTTAAGACACTCCAGAAGAGGGTGTCAGATTCTGGAGAATCTAAATCCCTCTTATGATCTGCATATTCGGTACATAAACACAGCCTTACATATACTTCTATAAATTTAAAGATGGGTGGGCAACGAAAGGGCTCAACAAATAACAGCATTGTCTTCTCTTCCAGAGAACCTGTGATCAACTATCAGCAACTCTATGGTGGCCCATCTCCAGTTCCAGGGGATCAGACAGACAGACAGACAGAGATAAGGATGGGAGGCCTGCCTGGTCTTTCTTTCTTTCTAATCGATTTTAAAAAATGTTTATTTATGTATTTATGTATTTATTAGATATAAGTACACTGTATCCGTCTTAGACACTCCAAAAGACTGTGTCAGATTCTGGAGAATTTAATCCCTCTTATGGTCTGAATATGATGTACATAAACACAGCGTCACATTTACTTCTAAAAATTCAAAGATGGGTGGGGCCACTGAAAGGGCTCAACAATTAACAGCATTGTCTCCTCTTACAGAGGACCTGGGATCAACTACCAGCAACTATATGGTGGCCCATCTCCATTTCTAGGGGATCAGACATACAGACAGACAGAGAGACAGACAGACAGACAAAGATAAGGATGGCAGGCCTGCCTGGTTTTTCTTTCTTTCTTATCCTTTTTAAAAAATGTTTATTTATTTATTTATTTATTTATTTATTTATTTATTTATTTATTTATTTATTAGATATACGAACACTGTAGCTGTCTTCAGACACTCCAGAAGAGGGTGTGAGGTTCTGTATAATCTATATCCCTCTTATGGTCTGCATATGATGTACATAAACACAGCCTCACATATACTTCTAAAAATTTAAAGATGGTTGGGGCCACTGAAAGGGCTCAAAAATTAACAGCATTGTCTCCTCTTCCAGAGAACCTGGGATCAACTACCAGCAACTATATTGTGGCCCATCTCCAGTTCCAGTGGATGTGACAGATAGACAGACAGACAGACAGACACACAAGGTGGCAGGCCTACCAGGTCTTTCTTTCTTTCTTATCCTTTTAAAAAATGTTTATTTATTTATTTATGTATTTATTAGATATAAGTACGCTGTAGCTGTCTTTAGACACTCCAGAAGAGGGTGTCAGAATCAGGAGACTATAAATCCCTTTTATTGTCTGCATATTCGGTACATAAACACAGCCTTACATATACTTCTTTAAATTTAAAGATGGGTGGGGCCACTGAAAGTGCTCAACAATTAACAGCATTGTCTCCTCTTCCAGAGAAACTGGGATCAACTACCAGCAACTCTATGGTGACCCATCTCCAGTTCCAGGGGATCAGACAGACAGACAGACAGATAGAGATAAGGATGGCAGGCCTGCCTGGTCTTTCTTTCTTTCTAATCGATTTTAAAAAATGTTTATTTATTTATTTATTTATTTATTTATTTATTTATTTATGTATTTATTAGATATAAGTACACTGTATCAGTCTTAGACACTCCAAAAGTCGGTGTCATATTCTGGAGAATCTAAATTCCTCTTAAGGTCTAAATATGATGTACATAAACACAGCCTCACATTTACTTCTAAAAATTAAAGATGGGTTGGGCCACTGAAAGGGCTCAACAATTAACAGCATTGTCTCCTCTTCCAGAGGACCTGGGATCAACTACCAGCAACTATATGGTGGCCCATCTCCACTTCCAGGGTATCAGACAGAGAGACAGACAGAAAGACAAAGATAAGGATGGCAGGCCTGCCTGGTTTTTCTTTCTTTCTTATCCTTTATAAAAAAATGTTTATTTATTTATTTATTTATTTATTTATTTATTTATTTATTTATTAGATATAAGTACACTGTAGCTGTCTTCAGACACTCCAGAAGAGGGTGTCAGATTCTGGAGAATCTATATCCCTCTTATGGTCTGCATATGATGTACATAAACACAGCCTCACATATACTTCTAAAAATTTAAAGTTGGGTGGGGCCACTGAAAGGGCTCAACAATTAACAGCATTGTCTCCTCTTCAGGAGAACCTGGTATCAACTACCAGCAACTATATGGTGGCCCATCTCCATTTCCAGGGGATCTGACAGATAGACAGACAGACAGACAGACAGACAAAGTGGAGGCCTGCATGGTCTTTCTTTCTTTATTATCCTTTTTATAAAATGTTTATTTATTTATTTATGTATTTATTAGATACAAGGACACTGTATCTGTCTTGAGACACTCAAGAAGAGGGTGCCGGATTCTGGAGAATCTAAATCCCTCTTATGGTCTGCATATGATGTACATAAACACAGCCTCACATTTACTTCTAAAAATTTAAAGATGGGTTGGTCCACTGAGATGGCTCAACAATTAAGTGAATTGTCTCCTCTTCCAGAGAATCTGGGATCAACCACCAGCAACTATATGATGACCCACCTCCAATTCCAGGGGATCAGATAGACAGACAGACAGACATACAGACAGATAGACAGAAGGATGGCAGGCCTGCCTGGTCTTTCTTTCTTTCTTATCATTTTTAAAAAAATGTTTATTTATTTATTTCTGTATTTATTAAATATAAGTACACTGTAGCTGTCTTCAAACAATCCAGAGGAGGGTGTCAGATTCTGGAGAACCTAAATCCCTCTTATGGTCTGCATATGATGTACATAAACACAGACTCACATTTACTTCCAACAATTTAAAGATTTGTTGGGCCACTGAAAGGGCTCAACAACTAACAGCATTGTCTCCTCTTCCAGAGTACCTGGGATCAACTACCAGCAACTATATGGTGGCCCATCACCAGTTCCAGGGGATCTGACAGATAGAGAGACACACAGACAGACACACAAGGTGGCAGGCCTGCCTGGTCTTTCTTTCTTTCTTATCCTTTTTAAAAATGTTTATTAATTTATGTATGTATTTATTAGATATAAGTACACTGTAGCTGTCTTCAAACACTCCAGAAGAGGGTGTCAGATTTTGGAGAATCTATATGCCTCTTATGATCTGCATATGATGTACATAAACACAGCCTTACATATACTTCTAAAAACTTAAAGATGGGTGGGGCCACTGAAAGGGCTCAACAATTAACAGCATTGTCTCCTCTTCGAGAGAACCTGGGATCAACTACCAGCAATTATATGGTGGCCCATCTCCAGTTCAGTGGATCAGACAGACAGACAGACAGACAAGAATGGCAGGCCTGCCTGGTCTCTCTTTCTTTATTATCCTTTTTAAAAAATGTTTATTTGTTTATTTATGAATTTATTAGATATAAGTACACTGTAGCTGTCTTAAGACACTCCAGAAGAGGGTGTCAGATTCTGGAGAATCTAAATCCCTCTTATGATCTGCATATTCGGTACATAAACACAGCCTTACATATACTTCTATAAATTTAAAGATGGGTGGGCAACGAAAGGGCTCAACAAATAACAGCATTGTCTTCTCTTCCAGAGAACCTGTGATCAACTATCAGCAACTCTATGGTGGCCCATCTCCAGTTCCAGGGGATCAGACAGACAGACAGACAGAGATAAGGATGGGAGGCCTGCCTGGTCTTTCTTTCTTTCTAATCGATTTTAAAAAATGTTTATTTATGTATTTATGTATTTATTAGATATAAGTACACTGTATCCGTCTTAGACACTCCAAAAGACTGTGTCAGATTCTGGAGAATTTAATCCCTCTTATGGTCTGAATATGATGTACATAAACACAGCGTCACATTTACTTCTAAAAATTCAAAGATGGGTGGGGCCACTGAAAGGGCTCAACAATTAACAGCATTGTCTCCTCTTACAGAGGACCTGGGATCAACTACCAGCAACTATATGGTGGCCCATCTCCATTTCTAGGGGATCAGACATACAGACAGACAGAGAGACAGACAGACAGACAAAGATAAGGATGGCAGGCCTGCCTGGTTTTTCTTTCTTTCTTATCCTTTTTAAAAAATGTTTATTTATTTATTTATTTATTTATTTATTTATTTATTTATTTATTTATTAGATATACGAACACTGTAGCTGTCTTCAGACACTCCAGAAGAGGGTGTGAGGTTCTGTATAATCTATATCCCTCTTATGGTCTGCATATGATGTACATAAACACAGCCTCACATATACTTCTAAAAATTTAAAGATGGTTGGGGCCACTGAAAGGGCTCAAAAATTAACAGCATTGTCTCCTCTTCCAGAGAACCTGGGATCAACTACCAGCAACTATATTGTGGCCCATCTCCAGTTCCAGTGGATGTGACAGATAGACAGACAGACAGACAGACACACAAGGTGGCAGGGCTACCAGGTCTTTCTTTCTTTCTTATCCTTTTAAAAAATGTTTATTTATTTATTTATGTATTTATTAGATATAAGTACACTGTAGCTGTCTTTAGACACTCCAGAAGAGGGTGTCAGAATCAGGAGACTATAAATCCCTTTTATTGTCTGCATATTCGGTACATAAACACAGCCTTACATATACTTCTTTAAATTTAAAGATGGGTGGGGCCACTGAAAGTGCTCAACAATTAACAGCATTGTCTCCTCTTCCAGAGAAACTGGGATCAACTACCAGCAACTCTATGGTGACCCATCTCCAGTTCCAGGGGATCAGACAGACAGACAGACAGATAGAGATAAGGATGGCAGGCCTGCCTGGTCTTTCTTTCTTTCTAATCGATTTTAAAAAATGTTTATTTATTTATTTATTTATTTATTTATGTATTTATTAGATATAAGTACACTGTATCAGTCTTAGACACTCCAAAAGTCGGTGTCATATTCTGGAGAATCTAAATTCCTCTTAAGGTCTGAATATGATGTACATAAACACAGCCTCACATTTACTTCTAAAAATTAAAGATGGGTTGGGCCACTGAAGGGGCTCAACAATTAACAGCATTGTCTCCTCTTCCAGAGGACCTGGGATCAACTACCAGCAACTATATGGTGGCCCATCTCCACTTCCAGGGTATCAGACAGAGAGACAGACAGAAAGACAAAGATAAGGATGGCAGGCCTGCCTGGTTTTTCTTTCTTTCTTATCCTTTATAAAAAAATGTTTATTTATTTATTTATTTATTTATTTATTTATTTATTTATTTATTTATTAGATATAAGTACACTGTAGCTGTCTTCAGACACTCCAGAAGAGGGTGTCAGATTCTGGAGAATCTATATCCCTCTTATGGTCTGCATATGATGTACATAAACACAGCCTCACATATACTTCTAAAAATTTAAAGTTGGGTGGGGCCACTGAAAGGGCTCAACAATTAACAGCATTGTCTCCTCTTCAGGAGAACCTGGTATCAACTACCAGCAACTATATGGTGGCCCATCTCCATTTCCAGGGGATCTGACAGATAGACAGACAGACAGACAGACAGACAGACAAAGTGGTAGGCCTGCATGGTCTTTCTTTCTTTATTATCCTTTTTATAAAATGTTTATTTATTTATTTATGTATTTATTAGATACAAGGACACTGTATCTGTCTTGAGACACTCAAGAAGAGGGTGCCGGTTTCTGGAGAATCTAAATCCCTCTTATGGTCTGCATATGATGTACATAAACACAGCCTCACATTTACTTCTAAAAATTTAAAGATGGGTTGGTCCACTGAGATGGCTCAACAATTAAGTGAATTGTCTCCTCTTCCAGAGAATCTGGGATCAACCACCAGCAACTATATGATGACCCACCTCCAATTCCAGGGGATCAGATAGACAGACAGACAGACATACAGACAGACAGACAGAAGGATGGCAGGCCTGCCTGGTCTTTCTTTCTTTCTTATCATTTTTTAAAAAATGTTTATTTATTTATTTATGTATTTATTAAATATAAGTACACTGTAGCTGTCTTCAAACAATCCAGAGGAGGGTGTCAGATTCTGGAGAACCTAAATCCCTCTTATGGTCTGCATATGATGTACATAAACACAGCCTCAACTTTACTTCTAAAAATTTAAAGATGGGTGGGGCCACTGAAAATGCTCAACAATTAACAGCATTGTCTCCTCTTCCAGAGAGCCTGGGATCAACTACCAGCAACTATATGGTGGCCCATCTCCAGTTGCAGGGTATCAAAAAGACAGACAGACAGACAGAGATAAGGATGGAGGCCTGCCTTGGCTGTCCTTTCTTCCTTATTCTTTTTAAAAAATGTTTATTTATTTATTTATTTATTTATATATTTATTAGATATAAGTACACTGTCGCTGTCTTCAGACACTGTAGAAGAGGGTGTCATATTCTGGAGAATCTAAATCCTGCTTATGGTCTGCATATGATGTACATAAACACAGCCTCATATTTACTTCTAAAAATTTAAAGATGGGTGGGAAACTGAAAGGGCACAACAATTAACAGCATTGTCTCCTCTTCCAGAGAACCTGGGATCAACTACCAGCAACTATATGGTGGCCCATCTCCAGTTCCAGGGGATCAGACAGACAGACAGACAGATAAAGATAAGGATGGCAGGCCTGCCTGGTCTTTCTTTCTAATCGATTTTAAAAAATGTTTATTTATTTATTTATTTATTTATTTATGTATTTATTAGATATAAGTACTCTGTATCCGTCTTAGACACTCCAAAAGTCGGTGTCATATTCTGGAGAATCTAAATACCTCTTATGTTCTGAATATGATGTACATAAACACAGCCTCACATTTACTTCTAAAAATTTAAAGATGGGTGGGGCCAATGAAAGGGCTCAACAATTAACAGCATTGTCTCCTCTTACAGAGGACCTGGGATCAACTACCAGCAACTATATGGTGGCCCATCTCCAGTTCCAGGGGATCAGACAGACAGACAGACAGAGAGACAGACAGACAGACAGAGATAAGGATGGTAGGCCTGCCTGGTCTTTCTTTCTTTCTTATCCTTTTTAAAAAATGTTTATTTATTTATGTATGTATGTATGTATGTATGTATTTATTTATTTATTTATTTATTTATTTATTTATTAGATATAAGTACACTGTAGCTGTCTTCAGACACTCCAGAAGAGGGTGTCAGATCCTGGAGAATCTAAATCCCTCTTATGGTCTGCATATGATGTACATAAACACAGCCTCAAATATACTTCTAAAAATTTAAAGATGGGTGGGGCTACTGAAAGGGCTCAACAACTAACAGCATTGTCTCCTCTTCCAGAGTACCTGGGATCAACTCCCAGCAACTATATGGTGGCCCATCACCAGTTCCAGGGGATCTGACAGATAGAGAGACACACAGACAGACACACAAGGTGGCAGGCCTGCCTGGACTTTCTTTCTTTCTTATCCTTTTTAAAAATGTTTATTAATTTATGTATGTATTTATTAGATATAAGTACACTGTAGCTGTCTTCAAACACTCCAGAAGAGGGTGTCAGATTTTGGAGAATCTATATCCCTCTTATGATCTGCATATGATGTACATAAACACAGCCTTATATATACTTCTAAAAACTTAAAGATGGGTGGGGCCACTGCAAGGGCTCAACAATTAACAGCATTGTCTCCTCTTCGAGAGAACCTGGGATCAACTACCAGCAATTATATGGTGGCCCATCTCCAGTTCCGGGGATCAGACAGACAGACAGACAGACAAGAATGGCAGGCCTGCCTGGTCTCTCTTTCTTTATTATCCTTTTTAAAAAATGTTTATTTGTTTATTTATGAATTTATTAGATATAAGTACACTGTAGCTGTCTTAAGACACTCCAGAAGAGGGTGTCAGATTCTGGAGAATCTAAATCCCTCTTATGATCTGCATATTCGGTACATAAACACAGCCTTACATATACTTCTATAAATTTAAAGATGGGTGGGCAACGAAAGGGCTCAACAAATAACAGCATTGTCTTCTCTTCCAGAGAACCTGTGATCAACTATCAGCAACTCTATGGTGGCCCATCTCCAGTTCCAGGGGATCAGACAGACAGACAGACAGAGATAAGGATGGGAGGCCTGCCTGGTCTTTCTTTCTTTCTAATCGATTTTAAAAAATGTTTATTTATGTATTTATGTATTTATTAGATATAAGTACACTGTATCCGTCTTAGACACTCCAAAAGACTGTGTCAGATTCTGGAGAATTTAATCCCTCTTATGGTCTGAATATGATGTACATAAATACAGCGTCACATTTACTTCTAAAAATTCAAAGATGGGTGGGGCCACTGAAAGGGCTCAACAATTAACAGCATTGTCTCCTCTTACAGAGGACCTGGGATCAACTACCAGCAACTATATGGTGGCCCATCTCCAGTTCCAGGGGATCAGACAGACAGACAGACAGAGAGACAGACAGACAGACAAAGATAAGCATGGCAGGCCTGCCTGGTTTTTCTTTCTTTCTTATCCTATTTAAAAAAATGTTTATTTATTGATTTATTTATTTATTTATTTATTTATTTATTTATTTATTTATTTATTTATTTATTAGATATAAGTACACTGTAGCTGTCTTCAGACAATCCAGAAGAGGGTTACAGATTCTGGAGAATCTATATCCCACTTATGGTCTGCATATGATGTACATAAACACAGCCTCACATATACTTCTAAAAATTTAAAGATGGGTTGGGCCACTGAAAGGGCTCAACAATTAACAGCATTGTCTCCTCTTCCAGAGAACCTGGGATCAACTACCAGCACCTATATGGTGGCCCATCTCCAGTTCCAGGGGATCAGACAGACAGACAGACAGACAGAGATAAGGATGGCAGGCCTGCCTGATTTTTCTTTCTTTCTTATCCTTTTTAAAAAATGTTTATTTATTTATTTATTTATTTATTTATTAGATATAAATACACTGTAGCTGTCTTCAGACACTACAGAAGAGGGTGTCAGATTCTGGACAATCTAAATCCCTCTTAAGGTCTGCATATGATGTACATAAACACAGCCTCACATACACTTCTAAAAATTTAAGGATGGGTGGGGCCACTGAAAGGGCTCAACAATAACATCATTGTCTCCTCTTCCAGAGAACCTGGGATCAACTACCAGCAACTATATGGTGGCCCATCTCCAGTTCCCGGGGATCAGATAGACAGACAGACAGACAGACAGAGATATGGATGGAAGGCCTGCCTGGTCTTTCTTTCTTTCTTATCCTTTTTAAAAAATGTTTATTTATTTATTTAGTTATTTATTTATTTATTTATTTATCTATTTATTTATTAGATATAAGTACACTGTAGCTGTCTTCAGACACTCCAGAAGAGGGTGTAGGATTCTGGAGAATCTAAATCCCTCTTATGGTCTGTATATGATGTATATAAACACAGCCTCACATATACTTATAAAATATTAAAGATGGGTGGGGTCACTGGAAGGGCTCAACAATTAACAGCATTGTCTCCTCTTCCAGAGAACCTGGGATGAACCACCAGCAACTATATGGTGGCCCATCTCGAGTTCCAGAGAATCAGACAGATGTCAGACAGAGAGAGATAAGAATGGCAGGCCTGCCTGGTTTTTCTTTCTTTCTTATCCTTTTAAAAATGTTTATTTATTTATTTATTTTTTTAATTATTTATTTATTTATTTATTTATTAGATATTAGTACACTGTAGCTGTCTTCAGACACTCCAGTAGAGTGTGTCAGATTCTGGAGAATCTAAATCCTCTTATAATCTGCATATGATGTACATAAACACAGCCTCACATATACTTCAAAAATTTAAAGAAGGGTGGGGCCACTGAAAAAGCTCAACAATTAACAGCCTTGTCTCCTCTTCCAGAGAACCTGGGATCAACTACCAGCAACTATATGGTGTCCCATCTCCAGTTCTCAGGGATCAGACAGACAGACAGACAGACAGAGCTAAGGATGGCAGGCCTGCCTTTTCTTTCTTTCTTACTTATCCTTTTATAAAATGTTTATTTAATTATTTATTTATGTATTTATTAGATATAAGTACACAGTAGCTGTCTTCAGACACTCCAGAAGAGGGTTTCAGATTCTGGAGAATCTAAATCCCTCTTATGATCTGCACATGATGTACCTAAACACAGCCTCACATATGCTTCTAAAAATTTAAAGTTGGGTGGGACCACTGAAAGGGCTCAACAATTAACATCATTGTCTCCTCTTCCAGAGAACCTGGGATCAACTACCAGCAACTATATGGTGGCCCATCAGCAGTTCCAGGGGATCAGACAGACAGACAGAGATAAGGATGGCAGGCCTGCCTGGTCTTTCTTTCTTACTTATCCTGTTTTAAAAAATGTTTATTTATTTATTTATTTATTTATTTATATATTTATTTATTTATTTATTTATTTATATATTTATGTATTTATTATATATAAGTACACAGTAGCTGTCTTCAGACACTCCAGAAGAGGGTGTCAAATTCAGGAAAATCTAAATCCCTCTTATGGTCTGCATATGATGTACATAAACACAGACTCACATATACTTCTAAAAATTTAAAGATGGGTGGGACCACTGAAAGGACTCAACAATTAACAGCATTGTCTCCTCTTCCAGAGAGCCTCGGATGATCTACCAGCAACTATATGGTGGCCTATCTCCAGTTCCAGGGTATCAAACAGACAGACAGACAGACAGAGATAAGGATGGCAGGTCTGCCTGGTCTTTCTTTCTTTCTTTCTTATCATTTTTAAAAAATGTTTATTTATTTATTTATGTATTTATTATATATAAGTACACAGTAGCTGTCTTCAGACACTCCAGAAGAGGGTGTCAAATTCAGGAAAATCTAAATCCCTCTTATGGTCTGCATATGATGTACATAAACACAGACTCACATATACTTCTAAAAATGTAAAGATGGGTGGGGCCATTGAAAGGACTCAACAATTAACAGCATTGTCTCCTCTTCCAGAGAGCCTCGGATGATCTACCAGCAACTATATGGTGGCCTATCTCCAGTTCCAGGGTATCAAACAGACAGACAGACAGACAGAGATAAGGATGGAGGCCTGCCTGGTCTTTCTTTCTTTCTTATCCTTTTTAAAAAATGTTTATTTATTTATTTATGTATTAATTAGATATAAGTACACTGTAGCTGTCTTCAGACACTCCAGTAGAGGGTGTCAGATTCTGGAGAATATAAATCCTCTTATAATCTGCATATGATGTACATAAACACAGCCTCAGGTATACTTCTAAAAATTTAAAGAAGTGTGGGGCCACTGAAAGGGCTCAACAATTAACAGCATTGTCTCCTCTTCCAGAGAACCTTGGATCAACTACCAGCAACTATATGGTGGCCCATCTCGAGTTCCCGGGGATCAGATAGACAGACAGACAGACAGACAGACAGACAGACAGACAGAGATATGGATGGTAGGCCTGCCTGGTCTTTCTTTCTTTCTTATCCTTTTTAAAAAATGTTTATTTATTTATTTATTTATTTATCTATTTATTTATTAGATATCAGTACACTGTAGCTGTCTTCAGACACTCCAGAAGAGGGTGTCAGATTCTGATGAATCTAAATCCCTCTTCTGGTCTGCATATGATGTACATAAACACGGCCTCATATACACTTCTAAAAATTTAAAGATGGGTAGGGCCACTGAAAGGGCTCAACATTAACAGCATTGTCTCCTCTTCCAGAGAACCTGGGATCAACTACCAGCAACTATATGGTGGCCCATCTCCAGTTATGGGGATCAGATAGACAGACAGACAGACAGACAGAGATATGGATGGCAGCCCTGCCTGGTCTTTCTTTCTATTCCTTTTTTAAAAATGTTTATTTATTTATTTATTTATTTATTTATTTATTTATTTATTAGATATAAATACACTGTAGCTGTCTTCAGACACTCCAGAAGAGGGTGTCAGATTCTGGAGAATCTAAATCCCTCTTATGGTATGCATATGATGTACATAAACAGAGACTCACATACACTTCTAAAAATTTAAAGATGGGTGGGGCCACTTAAAGGGCTCAACAAATAACAGCATTGTCTCCTCTTCCAGAGAACCTGGTGTCAACTACCAGCAAGTATATGATGGACCATCTCCAGTTCCAGGGGATCAGACAGACAGATAGACAGACAGAGATAAGGAGGGCTCTCCTGCCTGGTCTTTCTTTATTTCTTATCCATTTTAAAAAATGTTTATTTATTTATTTATTTATTTATTTATTTATTTATTTATTTATTTATTTATTAGATATAAATACACTGTAGCTGTCTTCAGACACTCCAGAAGAGGGTGTCAGATTCTGGACAATCTAAATCCCTCTTAAGGTCTGCATATGATGTACATAAACACAGCCTCACATACACTTCTAAAAATTTAAGGATGGGTGGGGCGACTGAAAGGGGTCAACAATTAACAGCATTGTCTCCTCTTCCAGAGAACCTGGGATCAACTACCAGCAACTATATGGTGGCCCATCTCCAGTTCCCGGGGATCAGATAGACAGACAGACAGACAGACAGAGATATTGATGGAAGGCCTGCCTGGTCTTTCTTTCTTTCTTATCCTGTTTAAATAATGTTTATTTATTTATTTATTTATTTATTTATTTATTTATTTATTAGATATAAGTACACTGTAGCTGTCTTCAGACACTCCAGTAGAGGGTGTCAGATTCTGATGACTCTAAATCCCTCTTCTGGTCTGCATATGATGTACATAAACACAGCCTCACATATACTTCTAAAAATTTAAACATGGGTAGGGCCACTGATAGGGCTCAACAAGCTGGGCGTGGTGGCGCACGCCTTTAATCCCAGCACTCGGGAGGCAGAGGCAGGCAGATTTCTGAGTTCGAAGCCAGCCTGGTCTACAAAGTGAGTTCCAGGACAGCCAGGGCTACACAGAGAAACCCTGTCTCGAAAAACCAAAAAAAAAAAAAAAAAAAAAAAAAAAAAAAAAAGAAAGGGCTCAACATTAACAGCATTGTCTCTTCCTCCAGAGAACCTGGGATCAACTACCAGCACCTATATGGTGGCCCATCTCCAGTTCCAGGGGATCAGACAGACAGAGAGACAGACAGACAGAGATAAGGATGGTAGGCCTGCCTGATTTTTCTTTCTTTCTTATCCTTTTTAAAAAATGTTTATTTATTTATTTATTTATTTATTTATTTATTTATTTATTTATATTTATTAGATATAAGTACACTGTAGCTGTCTTCAGACACTCCAGAAGAGGGTGTCAGATTCTGGAGAATCTAAATCCCTCTTATGGTCTGCATATGATGTACATAAACAGAGACTCACATACACCTCTAAAAATTTAAAGATGGGTGGGGCCACTTAATGGGCTCAACAAATAACAGCATTGTCTCCTCTTCCAGAGAACCAGGGATCAACTACCAGCAAGTATATGATGTACCATCTCCAGTTCCAGGTGATCAGATAGACAGAGATAAGGATGGCACTCCTGCCTTGTCTTTCTTTATTTCTTATCCATTTTAAAAAATGTTTATTTATTTATTTATTTATTTATTTATTTATTTATTTATTTATTTATTTATTAGATATAAATACACTGTAGCTGTCTTCAGACACTCCAGAAGAGGGTGTCAGATTCTGGACAATCTAAATCCCTCTTATGGTCTGCATATGATGTACATAAACACAGCCTCACATACACTTCTAAAAATTTAAGGATGGGTGGGGCCACTGAAAGGGCTCAACAATTAACAGCATTGTCTCCTCTTCCAGAGAACCTGGGATCAACTACCAGCAACAATATGGTGGCCCATCTCCAGTTCCCAGGGATCAGATAGACAGACAGACAGACAGACAGACAGTGATATGGATGGAAGGCCTGCCTTGTCTTTCTCTCTTTCTTATCCTGTTTAAATATTGTTTATTTATTTATTTATTTATTTATTTATTTATTTATTTATTTATTCATTTATTTATTTATTAGATATAAGTACACTGTAGCTGTCTTCAGACACTCCAGAAGAGGGTGTCAGATTCTGATGAATCTAAATCCCTCTTCTGGTCTGCATATGATGTACATAAACACGGCCTCATATACACTTCTAAAAATTTAAAGATGGGTAGGGCCACTGAAAGGGCTCAACATTAACAGCATTGTCTCCTCTTCTAGAGAACCTGGGATCAACTACCAGCAACTATATGGTGGCCCATCTCCAGTTCCCGGGGATCAGATAGACAGACAGACAGACAGACAGAGATATGGATGGCAGGCCTGCCTGGTCTTTCTTTCTAATCCTTTTTAAAAAATGTTTATTTATTTATTTATTTATTTATTTATTTATTAGATATAAGTACACTGTAGCTGTTCAGACACTCCAGTAGAGGGTGTCAGATTCTGGAGAATCTAAATCCCTCTTATGGTCTGCATATGATGTACATAAACAGAGACTCACATACACCTCTAAAAATTTAAAGATGGGTGGGGCCACTTAATGGGCTCAACAAATAACAGCATTGTCTCCTCTTCCAGAGAACCTGGTATCAACTACCAGCAAGTATATGATGTACCATCTCCAGTTCCAGGTGATCAGATAGACAGAGATAAGGATGGCACTCCTGCCTTGTCTTTCTTTATTTCTTATCCATTTTAAAAAATGTTTATTTATTTATTTATTTATTTATTTATTAGATATAAATACACTGTAGCTGTCTTCAGACACTCCAGAAGAGGGTGTCAGATTCTGGACAATCTAAATCCCTCTTATGGTCTGCATATGATGTACATAAACACAGCCTCACATACACTTCTAAAAATTTAAGGATGGGTGGGGCGACTGAAAGGGCTCAACAATTAACAGCATTGTCTCCTCTTCCAGAGAACCTGGGATCAACTACCAGCAACAATATGGTGGCCCATCTCCAGTCCCGAGGATCAGATAGACAGACAGACAGACAGACAGACAGACAGACAGTGATATGGATGGAAGGCCTGCCTGGTCTTTCTTTCTTTCTTATCCTGTTTAAATAATGTTTATTTATTTATTTATTTATTTATTCATTTATTTATTTATTAGAT
This sequence comes from Mus caroli, assembly GCF_978045245.1. Taxonomy (NCBI): domain Eukaryota; kingdom Metazoa; phylum Chordata; class Mammalia; order Rodentia; family Muridae; genus Mus; species Mus caroli. The sequence goes on along the minus strand of NW_028227313.1, from coordinate 388,689 downwards.
ATAAGTACACTGTAGCTGTCTTCAGACACTCCAGAAGAGGGTGTCAGATTCTGATGAATCTACATCCCTCTTCTGGTCTGCATATGATGTACATAAACACGGCCTCTTATACAATTCTAAAAATTTAAAGATGGGTAGGGCCACTGAAAGGGCTCAACATTAACAGCATTGTCTCCTCTTCTAGAGAACCTGGGATCAACTACCAGCAACTATATGGTGGCCCATCTCCAGTTCCCGGGGATCAGATAGACAGACAGACAGACAGAGATATGGATGGCAGGCCTGCCTGGTCTTTCTTTCTAATCCTTTTTAAAAAATGTTTATTTATTTATTTATTTATTTATTTATTTATTAGATATAAGTACACTGTAGCTGTTCAGACACTCCAGTAGAGGGTGTCAGATTCTGGAGAATCTAAATCCCTCTTATGGTCTGCATATGATGTACATAAACACAGCCTCAAGTATACTTCTAAAAATTTAAAGAAGTGTGGGGCCACTGAAAGGGCTCAACAATTAACAGCATTGTCTCCTCTTCCAGAGAACCTTGGATCAACTACCAGCAACTATATGGTGGCCCATCTCCAGTTCCCTGGGATCAGATAGACAGACAGACAGACAGACAGAGATATGGATGGTAGGCCTGCCTGGTCTTTCTTTCTTTCTTATCCTTTTAAAAAAATGTTTATTTATTTATTTATTTATTTATTTATTTATTTATTTATTTATCTATTTATTTATTAGACATCAGTACACTGTAGCTGTCTTCAGACACTCCAGAAGAGGGTGTCAGATTCTGGAGAATCTAAATCCTCTTATAATGTGCATAAGATGTACATAAACACAGCCTAAAGTATACTTCTAAAAATTTAAAGAAGTGTGGGGCCACTGAAAGGGCACAACAATTAACAGCATGGTCTCCTCTTCCAGAGAACCTTGGATCAACTACCAGCAACTATATGGTGGCCCATCTCCAGTTCCCGGGGATCAGATAGACAGACAGATAGACAGACAGAGATATGGATGGTAGGCCTGCCTGGTCTTTCTTTCTTTCTTATCCTTTTAAAAAAATGTTTATTTATTTATTTATTTATTTATTTATCTATTTATTTATTAGATATCAGTACACTGTAGCTGTCTTCAGACACTCCAGAAGAGGGTGTCAGATTCTGGAGAATCTAATTCCCTTTTATGGTCAGCATATGATGTACATAAACACAGCCTCACATACACTTCTAAATATTTAAAGATGGGTGGGACCACTGAAATGTCTCAACAATTAACAGCATTGTCTCCTCTTCCAGAGAACCTGGGATCAACTACCAGCAACTATATGGTGGCCCATATCCAGTATCAGAGGATCAGACAGACAGACAGACAGAGATAAGGATGGCAGGCCTGCCTGGTCTTTCTTTCTTTCTTATCCTTTTTAAAAAATGTTTATTTACTTATTTATTTATTTATTTATTTATTTATTTATTTATTTGATATAAGTACACTGTAGCTGTCTGCAGACACTCCAGAAGAGGGTGTCAGATACTGGAGAATCTAAATCCCTCTTATGGTCTGCATATGATGTACATAAACAGAGACTCACATATACTTCTAAAAATTTAAAGATGCGTGGGGCCACTGAAAGGGCTCAACAATTAACAGTATTGTCTCCTCTTTCAGAGAACCTGGGATCCACTACCAGCACCTATATGGTGGCCTATCTCCAGTTCCAGGGGATCAGACAGACAGAGAGACAGACAGACAGAGATAAGGATGGCAGGCCTGCCTGGTCTTTCTTTCTTTCTTATCCTTTTTAAAAAATGTTTTTTTATTTATTTATTTATTTATTTATTTATTTATGTATATATTTATTAGATATAAATACACTCTAGCTGTCTTCAGACACTCCAGAAGAGGGTGTCAGATTCTGGACAATCTAAATCCCTCTGAAAGTCTGCATATGATGTACATAAACACAGCCTCACATACACTTCTAAAAATTTAAGGATGGGTGGGGCCACTGAAAGGGCTGAAAAATTAACAGCATTGTCTCCCCTTCCAGAGAACCTGGGAACAACTACTAGCAACTATATGGTGGCCCATCTCCAGTTCCCGGAGATCAGATAGACAGACAGACGGACAGACAGACAGATAGAGATATGGATGGAAGGCCTGCCTGGTCTTTCTTTCTTTCTTATCCTGTTTAAATAATGTTTATTTGTTTATTTATTTATTTATTTATTTATTTATTTATTTATTTATTTATTAGATATAAGTACACTGTAGCTGTCTTCAGACACTCCAGAAGAGGGTTTCATTTTCTTATGAATCTAAATCCCTCTTCTGGTGTGCATATGATGTACATAAACACAGCCTCACATACACTTCTAAAAATTTAAAGATGGGTAGGGCCACTGAAAGGGCTCAACATTAACAGCATTGTCTCCTCTTCCAGAGAACCTGGGATCAACTATGAGCAACTATATGGTGGCCCATCTCCAGTTCCCGGGGATCAGATAGACAGACAGACAGACAGACAGACAGAGATATTGATGGCAGGCCTGCCTGGTCTTTCTTTCTTTCTTATCCTTTTAAAAAAATGTTTATTTATTTATTTATTTATTTATTTATTTATTTATTTATTTATTTATTTATGTATTCATTAGATAAAAGTACACTGTAGCTGTCTTCAGACACTCCAGTAGAGGGTGTCTGATTCTGGAGAATCTATATCCTCTTATAATCTGCATATGATGTACATAAACACAGCCTCAAGTATACTTCTAAAAATTTAAAGAAGTGTGGGGCCACTGAAATGGCTCAACAATTAACAGCATTGTATCCTCTTCCAGAGAACCTTGGATCAACTACCAGCATCTATATGGTGGCCCATCTCCAGTTCCCGGGGATCAGATAGACAGACAGACATACAGACAGAGATATGGATGGAAGGCCTGCCTGGTCTTTCTTTCTTTCTTATCCTTTTAAAAAAATGTTTATTTATTTATTTATTTATTTATTTATTTATCTATTTATTTATTTATTAGATATCAGTACACTGTAGCTGTCTTCAGACACTCCAGGAGAGGGTGTCAGATTCTGGAGAATCTAAATCCCTCTTATGGTCTGCATATGATGTACATAAACACAGCCTCACATACACTTCTAAATATTTAAAGATGTGTGGGACCACTGAAAGGTCTCAACAATTAACAGCATTGTCTTCTCTTCCAGAGAACCTGGGATCAACTACCAGCAACTATATGGTGGCCCATATCCAGTATCAGAGGATCAGAGAAACAGACAAACAGACAGACAGAGATAAGGATGGCAGGCCTGCCAGGTCTTTGTTTCTTTCTTATTTTTTTTAAAAAATGTTTATTTATTTATTTATTTATTTATTTATTTATGTATGTATGTATGTATGTATGTATGTATGTATTTATTCGATATAAGTACACTGTAGCTGTCTTCAGATACTCCAGTAGAGGGTTTCAGATTCTGGAGAATCTAAATCCCTCTTATGGTCTGCATATGATGTACATGAACAGAGACTCAAATATACTTTTAAAAATTTAAAGATGGGTGGGGCCACTGAAAGGGCTCAAAATTAACAGCATTGTCTGCTCTTCCAGAGAACCTGGGATCAACTACCAGCACCTATATGGTGGCCCATCTCCAGTTCCAGGGGATCAGACAGACAGAGAGACAGACAGACAGAGATAAGAATGGCAGGCCTGCCTGGTCTTTCTTTCTTTCTTATCCTTTTTAAAAAATGTTTATTTATTTATTTATGTATATATTTATTAGATATAAGTACACTGTAGCTGTCTTCAGACACTCCAGAAGAGGTTGTCAGATTTTGGAGAATCTAAATCCCTCTTATGGTCTGCATATGATGTATATAAACACAGCCTCACATACACTTCTAAAAATTTAAAGATGGGTTGAGCCACTTAAAGGGCTCAACAAATAACAGCATTGTCTCCTCTTCCAGAGAACCTGGTATCAACTACCAGCAAGTATATGATGGACCATCTCAAGTTCCAGGGGATCAGACAGACAGACATACAGACAGATATATGGATGGAAGGCCTGCCTGGTCTTTCTTTATTTCTTATCCATTTTAAAAAATGTTTATTTATTTATTCATTTATTTATTTATTTATTTATTAGATATAAATACACTGTAGCTGTCTTCAGACACTCCAGAAGAGGGTGTCAGATTCTGGAGAATCTAAATCCCTCTTAAGGTCTGCATATTATGTACATAAACACAGCCTCACATACACTTCTAAAAATTTAAGGATGGGTGGGGCCACTGAAAGGGCTCAACAATTACCAGCATTGTCTCCTCTTCCAGAGAACCTGGGATCACCTACCAGCAACTATATGGTGGCCCATCTCCAGTTCCAGGGAATCAGACAGAGAGATAGACAGACATATAGAGATAAGGATGACAGGCCTGCCAGGTCTTTCTTTCTTTCTTATTCTTTTTAAAAAATGTTTGTTTATTTATTTATTTATTTATATATTTATTTATTTATGTGTTTATTAGATATAAGTACACATTAGCTGTCTTCAGTCACTTCAGAAGAGGGTGTCAGTTTCTGGAGAATCTAAATCTCTTTTATGATCTGCATATCATGTACATAAACACAGCCTCAGATACTCTTCTAAAAATTTAAAGATGAGTGGGGCAACTGAAAGGGCTCAACAATTAACAGCATTGTCTCCTCTTCCAGAGAACCTGGGTTCAACTACCACCAACTATATGGTGGCCGATCTCCAGTTACAGGAGATCAGACAGACAGACAGACAGATAGACAGAGATAAGGATGGCAGGCCTGCCTGGTCTTTCTTTTTTTCTTATCCTTTTAAAAAAATGTTTATTTATTTAATTATTCAGGTATTTATTACATATAAGTATACTGTAGCTGTCTTCAGACACTCCAGAAGAGGGTGTAGGATTCTGGAGAATCTAAATCCCTCTTATGGTCTGCATATGATGTATATAAACACAGCCTCACATATACTTCTAAAAAATTAAAGATGGGTGGGATCACTGGAAGGGCTCAACAATTAACAGCATTGTCTCCTCTCCAGAGAACCTGGGATGAAATACCAGCAACTATATGGTGGCCCATCTCGAGTTCCAGGGTATGAGACAGATGTCAGACAGACAGAGAGACAGACAGAGATAAGAATGGCAGGCCTGCCTGGTCTTTCTTTCTTTCTTATCCTTTTAAAAAAATGTTTATTTATTTATTTATTTATGTATTTATTAGACATCAGTACACTGTAGCTGTCTTTAGACACTCCAGTAGAGGGTGTCAGATTCTGGAGAATCTAAATCCTCTTAAAATCTGCATATGATGTACATAAACACAGCCTCAGGTATACTTCTAAAAATTTAAAGAAGTGTGGGGCCACTGAAAGGGCTCAACAATTAACAGCATCGTCTCCTCTTCCAGAGAAACTTGGATCAACTACCAGCAACTATATGGTGGCCCATCTCCAGTTCCCGGGGATCAGATAGACAGACAGACAGACAGACAGACATAGATATAGATGGAAGGCCTGCCTGGTCTTTGTTCTTTCTTATCCTTTTTAAAAAAATGTTTATTTATTTATTTATTTATTTATTTATCTATTTGTTTACTACATTTAAGTAGACTGTAGCTGTCTTCAGACACTCCAGAAGAGGGTGTCAGATTCTGGAGAATCTAAATCTCTCTTATGGTCTGCTTATGATGTACATAAACACAGCCTCACATATACTTCTAAATATTTAAAGATGGATGGGACCACTGAAAGGTCTCAACAATTAACAGCATTGTCTCCTCTTCAATAGAACCTGGGATCAACTACCAGCAACTATATGGTGGCCCATCTGCAGTTCCAGAGGATTAGACAGACAGACAGACAGACAGAGATAAGGATGGCAGGCCTGCCTGGTCTTTCTTTCTTACTTATCCTGTTTAAAAAAATGTTTATTCATTTATTTATTTATTTATTTATTTATTTATTTATTTATTTATATATTTATGTATTTATTATATATAAGTACACAGTAGCTGTCTTCAGACACTCCAGAAGGGGGTGTCAAATTCAGGAAAATCTAAATCCCTCTTATGGTCTGCATATGATGTACATAAACACAGACTCACATATACTTCTAAAAATTTAAAGATGGGTGGGGCCACTGAAAAGGCTCAACAATTAACAGCATTGGGTCCTCTTCCAGAGAACCTGGGATCAACTACCAGCACCTATATGGTGGCCCATCTCCAGTTACAGGGGATCAGACAGACAGACAGACAGACAGAGATAAGGATGGCAGGCCTGCCTGGACTTTCTTTCTTTCTTATCCTTTAAAAAAATGTTTATTTACTTATTTATTTATTTATTTATTTATTTATTTATTTATTTATTTATTAGATATAAGTACACTGTAGCTGTCCTCTGACACTCCAGTAGAGGGTGTCACATTCTGCAGAATCTAAATCCCTCTTATGGTCTGCATATGATGTACATAAACACAGCCTCACATATACTTCGAAAATTTAAAGAAGGGTGGGGCCACTGAAAAAGCTCAACAATTAACAGCATTGTCTCCTCTTCCAGAGTACCTGGGATCAACTACCAGCAACTATGTAGTGGCCTAACTCCAGTTCTCAGGGATCAGACAGACAGACAGACAGAGAGAGATAAGGTTGGCAGGCCTGCCTGGTCTTTCTTTCTTTCTTATCCTTTTAAAAAAATGTTTATTTAATTATTTATTTATGTATTTATTAGATATAAGTACACAGTACCTGTCTTCAGACACTCCAGAAGAGGGTGTCAGATTCTGGAGAATCTAAATCCCTCTTATGGTCTGCATATGATGTACATAAACACAGCCTCACATATACTTCTAAAAATTTAAAGATGGGTGGGACCACTGAAAGGTCTCAACAATTAATAGCATTGTCTCCTCTTCCATAGAACCTGGGATCAACTACCAGCAACTATATGGTGGCCCATATCCAGTATCAGAGGATCAGACAGACAGACAGACAGACAGACAGACAGACAGAGATAAGGATGGCAGGCCTGCCAGGTCTTCTTTCTTTCTTATCTTTTTTAAAAAATGTTTAATTATTTATTTATTTATGTATTTATTAGATATAAGTACACTGTAGCTGTCTTCAGACACTCCAGTAGAGGGTGTCAGAATCTGGAGAATCTAAATCCTCTTATAATCTGCATATGATGTACATAAACACAGCCTCAGGTATACTTCTAAAAATTTAAAGAAGTGTGGGGCCACTGAAAGGGCTCAACAATTAACAGCATTGTCTCTTCTTGCAGAGAACCTTGGATCAACTACCAGCAACTATATGGTGGTCCATATCCAGTATCAGAGGATCAGACAGACAGACAGACAGACAGACAGACAGACAGAGATAAGGATGGCAGGCCTGCCAGGTCTTCTTTCTTTCTTATCCTTTTTAAAAAATGTTTAATTATTTATTTATTTATGTATTTATTAGATATAAGTACACTGTAGCTGTCTTCAGACACTCCAGTAGAGGGTGTCAGATTCTGGAGAATATAAATCCTCTTATAATCTGCATATGATGTACATAAACACAGCCTCAGGTATACTTCTAAAAATTTAAAGAAGTGTGGGGCCACTGAAAGGGCTCAACAATTAACAGCATTGTCTCCTCTTCCAGAGAACCTTGGATCAACTACCAGCAACTATATGGTGGCCCATCTCCAGTTCCCGGGGATCAGATAGACAGACAGACAGACAGACATAGATATAGATGGAAGGCCTGCCTGGTCTTTCTTTCTTTCTTATCCTTTTTAAAAAAATGTTTATTTATTTATTTATTTATTTATCTATTTATTTACTAGATATAAGTAGACTGTAGCTTTCTTCAGACACTCCAGAAGAGGGTGTCAGATCTGGAGAATCTAAATCTCTATTATGGTCTGCTTATGATGTACATAAACACAGCCTCACATATACTTCTAAATATATAAAGATGGGTGGGACCACTGAAAGGTCTCAACAATTAACAGCATTGTCTCCTCTTCCATAGAACCTGGGATCAACTACCAGCAACTATATGGTGGCCCATCTGCAGTTCCAGGGGATCAGACAAACAGACAGACAGACAGAGATAAGGATGGCAGGCCTGCCTGGTCTTTCTTTCTTACTTATCCTGTTTAAAAAAATGTTTATTTATTTATTTATTTATTTATTTATTTATTTATTTATATATTTATGTATTTATTATATATAAGTACACAGTAGCTGTCTTCAGACACTCCAGAAGAGGGTGTCAAATTCAGGAAAATCCAAATCCCTCTTATGGTCTGCATATGATGTACATAAACACAGACTCACATATACTTCTAAAAATTTAAAGATGGGTGGGGCCACTGAAAAGGCTCAACAATTAACAGCATTGGGTCCTCTTCCAGAGAACCTGGGATCAACTACCAGCACCTATATTGTGGCCCATCTCCAGTTACAGGGGATCAGACAGACAGACAGACAGACAGAGATAAGGATGGCAGGCCTGCCTGGTCTTTCTTTCTTTCTTATCCTTTAAAAAAATGTTTATTTACTTATTTATTTATTTATTTATTTATTTATTTATTTATTTATGTATTTATTAGATATAAGTACAGTGTAGCTGTCCTCTGACACTCCAGTAGAGGGTGTCACATTCTGCAGAATCTAAATCCCTCTTATGGTCTGCATATGATGTACATAAACACAGCCTCACATATACTTTGAAAATTTAAAGAAGGGTGGGGCCACTGAAAAAGCTCAACCAATAACAGCATTGTCTCCTCTTCCAGAGTACCTGGGATCAACTACCAGCAACTATAGTGGCCTAACTCCAGTTCTCAGTGATCAGACAGACAGACAGACAGAGAGAGATAAGGTTGGCACGCCTGCCTGGTCTTTCTTTCTTTCTTATCCTTTTTAAAAAATGTTTATTTAATTATTTATTTATGTATTTATTAGATATAAATACACAGTAGCTTTCTTCAGACACTCCAGAAGAGGGTGTCAGATTCCTGAGAATCTAAATCCCTCTTATGGTCTGCATATGATGTACATAAACACAGCCTCACATATACTTCTAAAAATTTAAAGATGGGTGGGACCACTGAAAGGTCTCAACAATTAATAGCATTGTCTCCTCTTCCATAGAACCTGGGATCAACTACCAGCAACTATATGGTGGCCCATATTCAGTATCAGAGGATCAGACAGACAGACAGACAGACAGACAGAGATAAGCATGGCAGGCCTGCCAGGTCTTCTTTCTTTCTTATCCTTTTTAAAAAATATTTAATTATTTATTTATTTATGTATTTATTAGATATAAGTACACTGTAGCTGTCTTCAGACACTCCAGAAGAGGGTGTCAGATTCTGGAGAATCTAAATCCCTCTTATGGTCTGCATATGATGTACTTAAACACAGCCTCACATATACTTCTAAAAATTTATAGAAGGGTGGGGCCACTGAAAAAGCTCAACAATTAACAGCATTGTCTCCTCTTCCAGAGAACCTGGGAACAACTACCAGCAACTATATGGTGGCCCATCTCCAGTTCTCAGGGATCAGACAGACAGACAAACAGACAGATCTAAGGATGGCAGGCCTGCCGTTTCTTACTTTCTTTCTTTCTTATCCTTTTAAAAAATGTATATTTAATTATTTCTTTATGTATTTATTAGATATAAGTACACAGTAGCTGTCTTCAGACACTCCAGAAGAGGGTGTCACATTCTGCAGAATCTAAATCCCTCTTATGGTCTGCATATGATGTACATAAACACAGCCTCACATATACTTTGAAAATTTAAAGAAGGGTGGGGCCACTGAAAAAGCTCAACCAATAACAGCATTGTCTCCTCTTCCAGAGTACCTGGGATCAACTACCAGCAACTATAGTGGCCTAACTCCAGTTCTCAGTGATCAGACAGACAGACAGACAGAGAGAGATAAGGTTGGCACGCCTGCCTGGTCTTTCTTTCTTTCTTATCCTTTTTAAAAAATGTTTATTTAATTATTTATTTATGTATTTATTAGATATAAATACACAGTAGCTTTCTTCAGACACTCCAGAAGAGGGTGTCAGATTCTAGAGAATAAATCCCTCTTATGGTCTGTGTATGAAGTACATAAACACAGCCTCATATATACTGAGCTGAGGTGTCACAGGCCAACTGCTGGAATTTCTGAGTACCACCTAGAGAGAGAAAAGCTATGCTGTGGTTGTTTAATTTATGTATTTTTTTATTTCTATTTGTTGTTTTGTTTTGTTTTATTTCTTTTTAGAGAAGGCCTCAGTCTGTAGTTCTGGCTGACCTAGGACTGCCTACCTGTGTTAATTAGGGTTTCACAGCTGAGAACAGACACCAAGAGCAAGGTAAGGCTTAGAAAACCCGACCTTCAGTGGTGGCTCAAGCTCTTTATGAGAGCACTCTGTAGGCAGAGGCAGTCAGTTTCTGAGTTCGAGGCCACCCTGGTGAAAGACATGGTTAGGCAGGGCTAGGGTAGGCTAGGGTAGGCTAGGGTAGGCTAGGGTAGGCTAGGGTAGGCTAGGGTAGGCTAGGGTAGGCTAGGGTAGGCTAGGGTAAGCTAGGGTAGGCTAGGGTAGGCTAGGGTAGGCTAGGCCAGGGTGAGAAGAAAGAAAGAACGAAGGAAGGAAAGAACGAACTGAAAGAAAGGAAGGAAAGAAAAAAAATTTTATAAAAAGTGTTAAAGTTTTTAAAAATTAAAAAAAAAAATACCAGATCACCATCACACAGCATTGGCTGTCTTCAGGTGTATCCTTTCAGCCTCCAAAACAAAAAACAATGGTTGGCTTTCTTCAGGTGTATCCTATTCTCGAGTCTTATTTCCAACCTAAGAGCTGGGCTGAGCTGCCTCATTATGTAATTGCAAACCTTCCTTGGTTTGTCTTTTCCATTTCTAAGACTAACAGGCCTTTTTCTATTTAGAGAATATGCTCATGACTGTACTTTAGATATAGTAAATATAACTGTTGGTTATAAAACTTGTTTTCTAAAAATTTTTAAAGGGCAATGGCAGAGTTTATTTATAAAAAATATTTTGCATTTATTTATTTGTGTGAGTGATGAAGCTCAGGTCTTCAAACTCGTCAGGAGGTATGATTACCTCCCCTCTCTCTCAACCCCTCTCTCTCCTCTCTCAATGATTGTGTAAGAATGTTTTGCATGTGTATGCTGTGCCCACAGACTCCAGAACAGAGTATTAGATCCCCTGGAACTGGAGATGGGCCACCATATATAATACTGGTAATTGAGCCCAGGTTCTCTGGAAGAGGAGACAATGCTCTTAATTGTTGAGCCCTCTCTGTAGCCACATCTTTCTTTTTTTTTTTTTTTTGAGTATATGTGAGGCTGTGTTTATATACATCATATGCAGACAATAAGAATGATTTAGATTCTTCAGAATCTGACACCCTCTTCTGGACTGTCTGAAGATAGCTACAGCATACTTAAATATAATAAATAAGTAAATCTTTAAAAAGAAAAGGAAAAGTAAAAAAGAAAGAACAGGCCTGCCATATGCATGTTCATAGAGGAAAATGGAAGAGACCCCAATCTAACCTCAGCAGGGTGCTTCCTTCTGGATGGTAGCTCACAGTTTCATCCCAGCAAGACAGGCAAATCACTGAGTTCAAGGACAGTAAGGTTCAGGACAGCCAAGGTTAGGAAGGAAAAGGGTCTATGTTGAGAATACAAACCTACAAAACAACAACTAGGAAAAAGAAGTGACAGTGTAACTTGGGGTAGGGTACCAACAAGAGAAAGCTTTCTGTTACCACTTACAAACACCAGTAGCCTTGCACCCTTCTGCCCAGGTCCCTGCCTTCCTTTCTAGGAATTCTAAGGATGCCAGGGGGTGGGGGAATCCAGATTAACTTTTTAATAACAAAGACTTGGTCTTTGATGTCTAGAGGAAGCCCTTCTCAGTGCCTTTAACTACCACTGAACTTTCAGGGCTGTGACTCAACTGTAACAAGGAACAGAGCTAAGAACCTGCAGCCTTTGAAAACAACTATTTTTTTAAAGTGGGGGACACAAATCAGCAGTAGAACCCCTCAGGTTCAGCCATAATACTTGTTAGGGAAACAGCCTCAATGTCGGGAGCTGAGGTCTCATGGGTGAACTGCTTCAAACTCTGAGTATCATTGAAAGAAAGAAAAGATATCATGTGGTTGCTTAATGTATTTATTTTATTATTTCTATTTTTTTGTTTTCTTTTGTTTTGTTTTAGAAAAGGCCTCAGTCTGTAGCTATGGCTGACCTAGGACAGACTACATGTGTTAATTAGGGTTTCACAGTTGAGAAACAGACCATACCTATGTAAGACTTAGAAAACCCAACAGTCAGTGGTGGCTCGAGCTCTTAATGAGAGCACTCTGGAGGCAGAGGCAGTCAGTTTCTGAGTTCGAGGCCAGCCTGGTTAAAGACAGGGATAGGCAGGGCTAGGCAAGGCAGGGCTGGGCTAGGCTAGGCTAGGCAAGGGGCTGGGCTAGGCAAGGCAAGGGGCTAGGCTAGGCAACTCAAGGGGCTAGGCAAGACAGACAGACAGAGAGAAAGACAGACAAGGATGGAGGACTGCCTGGTTTTTCTTTCTTTCTTATCCCTTTTAAAAAATGTATATTTATTTATTTATTTATTTATTTATTTATTTATTTATTTATGTATTTATTAGATATAAGTACACTGTAGCTGTCTTCAGACACTCCAGAAGAGGGTTTCAGATTCTGGAGAATCTATATCCCTCTTATGGTCTGCATATGATGTACATAAACACAGCCTCACATTTACTTCTAAAAATTTAAAGATGTGTGGGGCCAATGAAAGGGATCAACAATTAACAGCATTGTTTCCTCTTATAGAGAACCTGGGATCAACTACCAGAAACTATATGGTGGCCCATCTCTAGTTCCAGGGGATCAGACAGACAGACAGAGATACAGACAGATAGAGTTAAGGATGGCAGGCCTACCTGGTCTTTCATTCTTTCTTATCCTTTTTAAAAAATGTTTATTTATTTATTTATGTATTTATTAGATATAAGTACACTGTAGCTGTCTTCAGACACTCCAGAAGAGGGTGTCAGATTCTGGAGAATCTAAATCCGTCTTATGGTCTGCATATGATGTACATGAACAAGGCCTCACATATAAAAATTTAAAGATGGGTGGGGCCACTGAAAGGGCTCAAAAATTAACAGCATTGTCTCCTCTTTCAGAGAACCTGGGATTAACTACCAGCAACTATATGGTGGCCCATCTCCAGTTCCAGGGGATCAGACAGACAGACAGACATACAGACTAGGATGGCAGGCCTTCCTGGTTTTTATTTCTTTCTTATCCGTTTAAAAATGTTTATTTATTTATTTATGAATTTATTAGATATAAGTACACTGTAGCTGTCTTCAGACACTCAGGAAGAGGGTGTCAGATTCTGGAGAATCTAAGTCCATCTTATGATCTGCATATGATGTACATAAAAAAGGCTTCACATTTACTTCTAAAAATTTAAAGATGGGTGGGGCCACTGAAAGGGCTCAACAATTAACAGCATTGTCTCATCTTCCAGAGAACCTGGGATCAACTACCAGCAACTATATGGTGGCCCATCTCCAGATCCAGGGGATCAGAGAGACAGACAGACAGACAGACAGACAAGGATGGCAGGCCTGCCTGGTTTTTCTTTCTTTCTTATCCTTTTTAAAACAGGTTTATTTATTTATTTATGAATTTATTAGATATAAGTACACTGTAGCTGTCTTCAGACACTCCAGAAGAGGGTATCAGATTCTGGAGAATATAAATCCCTCTTATGGTCTACATACAATGTACATAAACACAGCCTCACATATGCTTCTAAAAATTTAAAGATGTGTGGGGCCACTGAAAGGGCTCAACAATTAACAGCATTGTCTCCTCTTCCAGAGAACCTGGGATAAACTACCAGCAACTATATGGTGGCCCATCTCCAGTTCCAGGGGATCAGAGAGACAGACAGACAGACAGAGATAAGGATGGCAGGCCTGCTGGTCTTTCTTTTTTTCTTATCCTTTTTAAAAAATGTTTATTTCTTTCTTTCTTTCTTTCTTTCTTTATTTATTTATTTCTTTATTTATTTATTTATGTTTTTATTAGATATAAGTACACTGTAGCTGTCTTCAGATACTCCAGAAGAGGGTGTCAGATTCTGGAGAATCTAAATACCTCTTATGGTCTGCATATGATGTACATAAACACAGCCTCACATATATTTCTAAAAATTTAAAGATGTGTGGGGCCACTGAAAGGGCTCAACAATTAACAGCATTGTCTCCTCTTCCAGAGAACCTGGATCAACTACCAGCAACTATATGGTGGCCCATCTCCAGTTCCAGGGGATCAGACAGACAGACAGACAGAGATAAGGATGGAAGGCCTGCCTGGACTTTCTTTCTTTATTATCCTTATTTAAAAATGTTTATTTGTTTATTTATGTATTTATTAGATATAAGTACACTGTAGCTGTCTTCAGACACTCCTGAAGAGGGTGTCAGGTGCTGGAGAATCTAAATCCCTCTTATGGTCTGCATATGATGTACATAAACACAGCCTCACATATACTTCTAAAAATTTAAAGATGGGTGGGGCCACTAAAAGGGATCAACAATTAACAGCATTGTCTCCTCTTCCATAGAACCTGGGATCAACAACCAGCAATTATATGGTAGCCCATCTCCAGTTCCAGGAAATCAGACAGACACACAGACAGACAGACAGAAATAAGGATGGCAGGCCTGCCTGGTCTTTCTTTCTTTCTTATCATTTTAAAAAAGGTTTATTTATTTATTTATGTATTATTAGATATAAGTACACTGTAGCTATCTTCAGACACTCCAGAAGAGGGTGTCAGATTCTGGAGATTCTAAATCCCTCTTATGGTCTGCATATGATGTACATAAACACAGCCTCACATATGCTTCAAAAGTTTAAAGAAGGGTGGGGCAACTGAAAAAGCTCAACAACTAACAGCATTGTCTCCTCTTCCAGAGAACCTGGGATCAACTACCAGCAACTATATGATGTCCCATCTCCAGTTCTCAGGGATCAGACAGACAGACAGACAGACAAACAGAGATATGGATGGCAGGCCTGCCTGGTCTTTCTTTTATTCTTATCATTTAATAAAAAAATGTTTATTTATTTATTTATTTATGTATTTATTAGATATAAGTACACTGTAGCTGTCTTCAGACACTCCAGAAGAGGGTGTCATATTCTGGAGAATCTAAATCCTTCTTATGGCCTGCATATGATGTACATAAACACAGACTCATGTATACTTCTAAAAATTTAAAGATGGGTGGGGCCAATGAAAGGGCTCAACAATTAACAGCGTTGTCTCCTCTTCCAGAGAACCTGGGATCAACTACCAGCAACTATATGGTGGCCCATCCCCAGTTCCATGGGATCAGACCGACAGACAGACAGACAGACAGACAGACAGACAGACAGAGATAAGGATGGCAGGCCTGCCTGGTCTTTCTTTCTTTCTTATCCTTTTTAAAAAATGTTTATTTATTTATTTATTTATTTATTTATTTATTTATTTATTTATTTCTTTATTAGATATAGGTACACTGTAGCTGTCTTCAGACACTCCAGTAGAGGGTGTTAGGATCTGGAGAATCTGAATCCCTCTTATGGTCTGCATATGATGTACATAAACACAGCCACACATATACTTCTAAAAATTTAAAGATGGGTGGGGCCACTAAAAGGGATCAACAATTAACAGCATTGTCTCCTCTTCCATAGAACCTCGGATCAACAACCAGCAATTATATGGTAGCCCATCTCCAGTTCCAGGGGATCAGACAGACACACAGACAGACAGACAGAAATAAGGATGGCAGGCCTGCCTGGTCTTTCTTTCTTTCTTATCATTTTAAAAAAGGTTTATTTATTTATTTATGTATTATTAGATATAAGTACACTGTAGCTATCTTCAGACACTCCAGAAGAGGGTGTCAGATTCTGGAGATTCTAAATCCCTCTTATGGTCTGCATATGATGTACATAAACACAGCCTCACATATGCTTCAAAAGTTTAAAGAAGGGTGGGGCCACTGAAAAAGCTCAACAATTAACAGCATTGTCTCCTCTTCCAGAGAACCTGGGATCAACTACCAGCAACTATATGATGTCCCATCTCCAGTTCTCAGGGATCAGACAGACAGACAGACAGACAGAGCTAAGGATGGCAGGCCTGCCTTTTCTTTCTTTCTTATCCTTTTGAAAAATGTATATTTAATTATATATTTATGTATTTATTAGATATAAGTACACAGTAGCTCTCTTCAGACACTCCAGAAGAGGGTTTCAGATTCTGGAGAATCTAAATCCCACTTATGGTCTACATATGATGTACATAAACACAGCCTCACATATACTTCTAAAAATTTAAAGATGGGTGGGACCACTGAAAGGGCTCAACAATTAACATCATTGTCGCCTCTTCCAGAGAACCTGAGATCAACTACCAGCAACTATATGGTGGCCCATCTGCAGTTCCAGGGGATCAGACAGACATACAGAGAGACAGAGATGAGGATGGCAGGCCTGCCTGGTTTTTCTTTCTTACTTATCCTGTTTAAAAAATGTTTATTTATTATTTATTTATTTATTTATATATTTATGTATTTATTAGATATAAGTATACAGTAGCTGTCTTCAGACACTCCAGAAGAGGGTGTCAAATTCAGGAAAATCTAAATCCCTCTTATTGTCTGCATATGATGTACATAAACACAGACTCACATATACTTCTAAAAATTTAAAGATGGGTGGGGCCACTGAAAGGGCTAAACAATTAAGAGCATTGTCTCCTCTTCAAGAAAACCTGGGATCAACTACCAGCACCTTCATGGTGGCCCATCTCCAGTTCCAGGGGTTCAGACAGACAGACAGACAGACAGAGATAAGGATGGCAGGCGTGCCTGGTCTTTCTTCTTTCTTATCCTTTAAAAAAATGTTTATTTATTTATTTGTTTATTTATTTATTTATTTATTTTTGTATTTATTAGATATAAGTACACTGTAGCTGTCTTCAGACACTCCAGAAGAGGGTGTCATATTCTGGAGAATTTAAATCACTCTTATGGTCTGCATATGATGTACATAAATTCAGCCTCACATTTACTTCTAAAAATTTAAAGATGGGTGTAGCCACTGAAAGGGCTGAACAATTAACATCATTGTCTCCTCTTCCAGAGAACCTGGGAAAAACTACCAGCAATTATATGGTGGCCCATATCCAGTTCCAGAGGATCAGACAGACAGACAGACAGACAGAGATAAGGATGGCAGGCCTGCCTGATTTTACTTTCTTTCTTATCCTTTTAAAAAAATGTTTATTTATTTATTAATTTATTTATTTATGTATTTATTAGATATAAGTACACTGTAGCTGTCTTCAGACACTCCAGTAGAGGGTGTCAGATTCTGAAGAATCTAAAACCATCTTATGGTCTTCATATGATATACATAAACACAGCCTCAGATATACTTCTAAAAATTTAATGAAGGGTGGGGCCACTGAAAGGTCTCAACAATTAACAGCATTGTCTCCTCTTCCAGAGAACCTTGGATCAACTACCAGTAACTATATGGTGGCTCATCTCCAGTTCCCAGGGATCAGACAGACAGACAGACAGACAAACAGAGATATGGATGGCAGGCCTGCCTGGTCTTTCTTTTTTTCTTATCATTTAATAAAAAAATGTTTATTTATTTATTTATTTATTTATTTATTTATTTATGTATTAGATATAAATACACTGTAGCTGTCTTCAGACACTCCAGAAGAGGGTGTCAGATTCTGGAGAATCTAAATCCTTCTTATGGCCTGCATATGATGTACATAAACACAGACTCATGTATACTTCTAAAAATTTAAAGATGGGTGGGGCCAATGAAAGGGCTCAACAATTAACAGCGCTGTCTCCTCTTCCAGAGAACGTGGGATCAACTACCAGCAACTATATGGTGGCCCATCCCCAGTTCCATGGGATCAGACCGACAGACAGACAGACAGACAGACAGACAGACAGACAGACAGAGATAAGGATGGCAGGCCTGCCTGGTCTTTCTTTCTTTCTTATCCTTTTTAAAAAATGTTTATTTATTTATTTATTTATTTATTTATTTATTAGATATAGGTACACTGTAGCTGTCTTCAGACACTCCAGTAGAGGGTGTTAGGATCTGGAGAATCTGAATCCCTTTTATGGTCTGCATATGATGTACATAAACACAGCCTCACATATACTTCTAAAAATTTAAAGAAGGGTGGGGCCACTCTAAAAGCTCAACAATTAACAGCATTGTCTCCTCTTACAGAGTACCTGGGATCAACTACCAGCAACTATATGGTGGCCCATCTCCAATTCCCAGGGATTAGACATAGAGACAGACAGACAGACAGACAGACAGAAATAAGGATGGCAGGCCTGCCTGGTCTTTCTTTCTTTCTTATCCTTTTTAGAAAATGTTTATTTAATTATTTATTTATGTATTTATTAGATATAAGTACACTGTAGCTGTCTTCAGACACTCCAGAAGAGGGTGTCAGATTCTGGAGAATCTAAATCCCTCTTATGACCTGCATATGATGTACATAAACACAGACTCACATATACTTCTAAAAATTTAAAGATGTTTGGAAACACTGAGAGCGCTCAACAATTAACAGCATTGTCTCCTCTTCCAGAGAACCTGGGATAAACTACCAGCACCTATATGGTGGCCCATCTCCAGTTCCAGTGGATCAGACAGACAGACAGACAGAGAGACAGAGATAAGGATGGCAGGCCTGCCTGGTCTTTCTTTATTTCTTATCCTTTTTAAAAAATGTTTGTTTATTTACTTATTTATTTATTTATTTATTTATGTATTTTTTAGATATAAGTACACTGTAGCTGTCTTCAGACACTCCAGAAGAGGGTGTCAGATTCTGGAGAATCTAAATCCCTCTTATGGTCTGCATATGATGTACATAAACACATCCTCACATATACTTCTAAAAATTTAAAGATGGGTGGGACCACTGAAAGGGCTCAACAATTACCATCACTGTCTCCACTTCCAGAGAACCTGGGATCAACTACCAGCAACTATATAGTGGCCCACCTCCAGTTCCAGGGGATCAGACAAACTGTCAGACAGACAGACAGACAGACAGAGATAAGGATGGCAGGCCTGCCTGGTCTTACTTTCTTTCTTATCCTGTTTAAATAATGTTTATTTATTTATTTATTTATTTATTTATTTATTTATTTATTTATTTATTTATTTATTAGATTTAAGTACAATGTAGCTGTCTTCAGACACTCCAGAAGAGGGTGTCAGATTCTGGAGTATCTAAATCCCTCTTATTGTCTCCATATGATGTACATAAACACAGTCTCACATATACATCTAAAAATTTAAGGATGGGTGAGAGCAATGAAAGGGCTCAACAATTAACAGCATTGTCTCCTCTTCCAGAGAACCTGGGATCAACTACCAGCAACTATATGGTGGCTCATCTCCAGTTCTCAGGGGATCAGACAGACAGACAGACAGACAAAGATAAGGATGGCAGGCCTGCCTGGTCTTTCTTTCTTTCTTGTCCTTTTTAAAAAATGTTTATTTATTTATGTATTTATTATATATAAGTACACTCTAGCTGTCTACAGACACTCCAGAAGAGGGTGTCAGATTCTGAAGAATCTAAAACCATCTTATGGTCTGCATATGATGTACATAAACACAGCCTCAGATATACTTCTAAAAATTTAAAGATGGGTGGGGCCACTGAAAGGGCTCAACAATTAACAGCATTGTCTCCTCTTCCAGAGAACCTGGGATCAACTACCAGCAACTATATGGAGGCCTATCTCCAGTTCCAAAGGATCATGTAGAGAGACAGACAGACAGAAAGAGATAAGGATGGCAGGCTTGCCTGGTCTTTCTTTCTTTCTTATCCTTTTTAAAAAATGTTTATTTATTTATTTATTCATGTATTTATTAGATATAAGTACACTGTAGCTATCTTCAGACACTCCAGAAGAGGGTGTCAGTTTCTGGAGCATCTAACTCCCTCTTATGGTCTGCATATGATGTACATAAACACAGCCTCACATACACTTCTAAAAATTTAAAGATGGGTGGGGCCATTGAAAGGGCTCAACAATTAACAGCATTGTCTCCTCTTCCAGAGAAACTCTGATCAACTACCAGCAAGTATATGGTGGCCCATTTCCAGTTCCAGGGGATCAGAAAGACAGACAGACAGTCAGAGATATGGATGGCAGGCCTGCCTGGTCTTTCTTTCTTTTTTATCCTTTTGAAAAAATGTTTACTTACTTATTTATTTATTTATTTATTTATTTATTTAGATATATGTACACTGTAGCTGTCTTCAGACACTCCAGAAGTGGGTGTCAGATTCTGGAGAATCTAAATACCTCTTATGGTCTACATATGATGTACATAAACACAGCCTCACAATTAATTCTAAAAATTTAAAGATGAGTGGGGCCACTGAAAGCGCTCAACAATTAACAGCATTGTCTCCTCTTTCAGAGAACCTGGGATCAACTACCAGCAACTATTTGGTGACCCATATCCAGTACCAGAGGATCAGACAGACAGACAGACAGACAGACAGATATATGGATGGCAAGACTGCCAGGTCTTTCTTTCTTTCTTATTCTTTTAAAAAAAGTTTATTTATTTATTTATTTATTTATTTATTTATTTTATGTATTTATTAGATATAAGTACACTGTAGCTGTCTTCAGACACTCCAGAAGAGGGTGTCACATTCTGGAGAATCTAAATCCCTCCTATGGTCTGCATATGATGTACATAAACACAGCCTCACATATGCTTCAAAAATTTAAAGAAGGGTGGGGCCACTGAAAATGCTCAACAATTAACAGCATTGTCTCCTCTTCCAGAGAACCTGGGATCAACTACCAGCAACTATATGGTGTCCCATCTCCATTTCTCAGGGATCAGACAGACAGACAGAAAGAGATAAGGATGGCAGGCCTGTCTTTTCTTTCTTTCTTTCTTATCCTTTTAAAAATATTTATTTATTTATTTATTTATTTATTTATTTATTTATTTATTTATATATTTATGTATTTATTAGATATAAGTACACAGTAGCTGTCTTCAGACACTCCAGAAGAGGGTGTCAAATTCAGGAAAAACTAAAACTCTCTTATGGTCTGCATATGATGTACATAAACACAGACTCATATACTTCTAAAAATTTAAAGATGGGTGGGGCCACTGAAAGGGCTCAACAATTA
Organism: Mus caroli; assembly: GCF_978045245.1. NCBI lineage: Eukaryota > Metazoa > Chordata > Mammalia > Rodentia > Muridae > Mus > Mus caroli. Next base: position 367,266 of record NW_028227313.1, on the reverse strand, counting down.
ACAGCATTGTCTCCTCTTCTTGAGAACCTGGGATCAACTACCAGCACCTATATGGTGGCCCATCTCCAGTTCCAGGGGTTCAGACAGACAGACAGACAGACAGAGATAAAGATGGCAGGCCTGCCTGGTCTTTCTTTCTTATCCTTTAAAAAAAATGTTTGTTTATTTATTTATTTATTTATTTATTTATTTATTTATTAGATATAAGTACATTGTAGCTGTCTGCAGACACTCCAGAAGAGGGTGTCAGATTCTGGAGAATCTAAATCCCTCTTATGGTCTGCATATGATGTACATAAATACAGCCTCACATTTACTTCTAAAAATTTAAAGATGGGTGGGTCCACTGAAAGGGCTGAACAATTAACAGCATTGTCTCCTCTTCTAGAGAACCTGGGAAACACTACCAGCAAATTTATGGTGGCCCATATTCAGTTCCAGAGGATGAGACAGACAGACAGACAGACAGAGATAAGGATGGCAGGCCTGCCTGATTTTACTTTCTTTCTTATCCTTTTTAAAAAATGTTTATTTATTTATTAATTTATTTATTTATGTATTTATTAGATATAAGTACACTGTAGCTGTCTTTAGACACTCCAGTAGAGGGTGTCAGATTCTGAAGAATCTAAAACCATCTTATGGTCTGCATATGATGTACATAACACAGCATCAGATATACTTCTAAAAATTTAATGAAGGGTGGGGCCAATGAAAGGGCTCAACAATTAACAGCATTGTCTCCTCTTCCAGAGAACCTGGGATCAACTACAAGCAACTATATGGTGGCTCATCTCCAGTTCCCAGGGATAAAACAGACAGACAGACAGACAAACAGAGATATGGATGGCAGGCCTGCCTGGTCTTTCTTTTTTTCTTATTCTTTTTATAAATGTTTATTTATTTATTTATTTATTTATTTATTTATTTATTTATTTATTTATTAGATATAAGTACACTGTAGCTGTCTTCAGGCACTCCAGAAGAGGGTGTCAGATTCTGGAGAATCTAAATCCCTCTTATGGCCTGCATATGATGTACGTAAACAGAGCCTCACATACAGTTCTAAATATTTAAAGATGGTTGGGGCCTTTGAAAGGGCTCAACAATGAACAGCATTGTCTCCTCTTCCAGAGTACCTCGGATCACCTACCAGCAACTATATGGTGGCCCATCTCCAGTTCCAGGGAATCAGACAGACAGACAGACAGTGAGAGATAAGGATGGCAGGCCTGCCTGGTCTTTCTTTATTTCTTATCCTTTTTTAAAAATGTTTGTTTATTTACTTATTTATTTATTTATTTATTCATTAGATATAAGTACACTGTACCCGTCTTCAGACACTCCAGAAGAGGTTGTCAGATTCTGGAGAAATAAATCCCTCTTATGACCTGCATATGATGTTCATAAACACAGACTCACATATACTTCTAAAAATTTAAAGATGTGTGGGGACACTGAGAGGGCTCAACAATTAACAGCATTGTCTCCTCTTCCAGAGAACCTGGGATAAACTACCAGCACCTATATGGTGGTCCAACTCCAGTTCCAGTGGATCAGACAGAGAGACAGACAGAGAGACAGAGATAAGGATGGCAGGCCTGCCTGGTCTTTCTTTATTTCTTATCCTTTTTTAAAAATTTTTGTTTATTTACTTATTTATTTATTTATTTATTTATTTATTTATTTATTTATTAGATATAAGTACACTGTACCCGTCTTCAGACACTCCAGAAGAGCGTGTCAGATTCTGGAGAATCTAAATCCCTCTTATGGTCTGCATATGATGTACATAAACACAGCCTCACATATACTTCTAAAAATTTAAAGATGGGTCGGACCACTGAAAGGGCTCAAAAATTACCATCACTGTCTCCACTTCCAGAGAACCTGGGATCAACTATATGCAACTATATAGTGGCCCACCTCCAGTTCCAGAGGATCAGACAAACTGTCAGACAGACAAACAGACAGACAGAGATAAGGATGGCAGGCCTGCCTGGTCTTACTTTCTTTCTTATCCTGTTTAAAAAATGTTTATTTATTTATTTATTTATTTATTTATTTATTTATTTATTTATGTATTTATTAGATATAAGTACAATGTAGCTGTCTTCAGACACTCCAGAAGAGGGTGTCAGATTCTGGAGTATCTAAATCCCTCTTATGGTCTGCATATGATGTACATAAACACAGTCTCACATATACATCTAAAAATTTAAAGATGGGTGAGAGCAATGAAAGGACTCAACAATTAACAGCATTGTCTCCTCTTCCAGAGAACCTGGGATCAACTACCAGCAACTATATGGTGGCCCATCTCCAGTTCCAAAGGATCAGACAGACAGACAGACAGACAAAGATAAGGATGGCAGGCCTGCCTGGTCTATCTTTCTTTTTTGTCCTTTTAAAAATAGTTTATTTATTTATGTATTTATTATATATAAGTACACCCTAGCTGTCTACAGACACTCCAGAAGAGGGTGTCAGATTCTGAAGAATCTAAAACCATCTTATGGTCTGCATATGATGTACATAAACACAGCCTCAGATATACTCTAAAAATTTAAAGATGGGTGGGGCCACTGAAAGGGCTCAACAATTAACAGCATTGTCTCCTCTTCCAGAGCACCTGGGATCAACTACCAGCAACTATATGGAAGCCTATCTCCAGTTCCAAAGGATCATGTAGAGAGACAGACAGACAGAAAGAGATAAGAATGGCAGGCTTGCCTGGTCTTTCTTTCTTTCTTATCCTTTTAAAAAAATGTTTATTTATTTATTTATTCATGTATTTATTAGATATAAGTACACTGTAGCTATCTTCAGACACTCCAGAAGAGGGTGTCAGTTTCTGGAGCATCTAAATCCCTCTTATGGTCTGCATATGATGTACATAAACACAGCCTCACATACACTTCTAAAAATTTAAAGATGGGTGGGGCCATTGAAAGGGCTCAACAATTAACAGCATTGTCTCCTCTTCCAGAGAAACTCTGATCAACTACCAGCAACTATATGGTGGCCCATCTCCAGTTCCAGGGGATCAGACAGACAGACAGAAAGAGATAAGGATGGCAGGCCTGCCTGGTCTTTCTTTCTTTTTTATCCTTTTGAAAAAATGTTTACTTATTTATTTATTTATTTATTTATTTAGATATAAGTACACTGTAGCTGTCTTCAGACACTCCAGAAGAGTGTGTCAGATTCTGGAGAATCTAAATACCTCTTATGGTCTACATATGATGTACATAAACACAGCCTCACAATTACTTCTAAAAATTTAAAGATGAGTGGGGCCACTGAAAGCGCTTAAAAATTAACAGCATTGTCTCTTCTTTCAGAGAACCTGGGATCAACTACCAGCAACTATATGGTGGCCCATATCCAGTACCAGAGGATCAGACAGACAGACAGACAGACAGAGATATGGATGGCAGGCCTGCCAGGTCTTTCTTTCTTTCTTATTCTTTTAAAAAATGTTTATTTATTTATTTATTTATGTATTTATTAGATATAAGTACACTGTAGCTGTCTTCAGACACTCCAGAAGAGGGTATCTCATTCTGGAGAATCTAAATCCCTCCTATGTTCTGCATTAATGTACATAAACACAGCCTCACATATGCTTCAAAAATTAAAGAACGGTGGGGCCACTGAAAAAGCTCAACAATTAACAGCATTGTCTCCTCTTCCAGAGTACCTGGGATCAACTACCAGCAACTATATAGTGGCCCATCTCCAGTTCTCAGGGATCAGACAGACAGACAGACAGACAGACAGAGATAAGGATGGCAGGCCTGCCAGGTCTTCTTTCTTTCTTATCCTTTTAAAAAATGTTTGTTTATTTATTTATTTATTTATTTATTTATTTATGTATTTATTCGATATAAGTACACTGTAGCTGTCTTCAGACACTCCAGAAGAGGGTGTCAGATTCTGGAGATCTAAATCCCTCTTATGGTCTGCATATGATGTACATAAACACAGACTCACATATACTTCTAAAAATTTAAAGATGGGTGGGGCCACTGAAAAGGCTCAACAATTAACAGCATTGGGTCCTCTTCCAGAGAACCTGGGATCAACTACCAGCACCTATATGGTGGCCCATCTCCAGTTCCAGGGGTTCCGACAGACAGACAGACAGATAGAGATAAGGATGGCAGGCCTGCCTGGTCTTTCTTTCTTTTTTATCCTTTAAAAAAATGTTTATTTACTTATTTATTTATTTATTTATTTATTCATTTATGTATTTACTAGATATAAGTACACTGTAGCTGTCTTCTGACACTCCAGTAGAGGGTGTCACATTGTGCAGAATCTAAATCCCTCTTATGGTCTGCATATGATGTACATAAACACAACCTCACATATACTTCAAAAATTTAAAGAAGGGTGGGGCCAGTGAAAAAGCTCTACAAGTAACAGCATTGTCTCCTCTTCCAGAGTACCTGGGATCAACTACCATCAACTATATAGTGGCCCATCTCCAGTTCTCAGGGATCAGACAGACAGACAGACAGACAGACAGACAGACAGAGATAAGGATGGCAGGCCTGCCTGGTCTTTCTTTCTTTCTTATCCTTTAAAAAATGTTTATTTATTTATGTATTTATTATATATAAGTACACTGTAGCTGTCTACAGACACTCCAGAAGAGTGTGTTAGATTCTAGAGAATCTAGGCTATAGGGTAGGCTATAGGGTAGGCTATAGGGTAGGCTAGGGGAAAGAAAGAAAGAAAGAAAGAAAGAAAGAAAGAAAGAAAGAAAGAAAGAAAGAAAGAAAGAAAGAAAGAAAGAAAAAGAAAGAAAGAAAGAAAGAAAGAAAGAGAAAGAAAGAAAGAAAGAAAGAAAGAAAGAAAGAAAGAAAGAAAGAAAGAAAGAAAGAAAGAAAGATGGTGGCCCATCTCCATTTCCAGGCGATCAGACAGACAGACAGACATACAGACAAGGATGGCAGGCCTTCTGGTTTTTATTTCTTTCTTATCCGTTTAAAAAGGTTTATTTATTTATTTATGAATTTATTATATATAAGTACACTGTACCTGCCTTCAGACACTCAGGAAGAGGGTGTCAGATTCTGGAGAATCTAAGTCCCTCTTATGATATGCATATGATGTACATAAAAACAGCTTCATATTTATTTCTAAAAATTTAAAGATGGGTGGGGCCACTGTGAGGGCTCAACAATTAACAGCATTGTCTCCTCTTCCAGAGAACCTGGGATCAACTACCAGCAACTATATGGTGGCCCATCTCCAGATCCAGGGGATCAGAGAGACAGACAGACAGACAGACAGACAAGGATGGCAGGCCTGCCTGGTTTTTCTTTCTTTCTTATCCTTTTTAAAACATGTTTATTTATTTATTTATGTATTTATTAGATATAAGTACACTGTAGCTGTCTTCAGACACTCCAGAAGAGGGTATCAGATTCTGGAGAATATAAATCCCTCTTATGGTCTACATACAATGTACATAAACACAGCCTCACATATACTTCTAAAAATTTAAAGATGTGTGGGGCCACTGAAAGGGCTGAACAATTAACAGCATTGTCTCCTCTTCCAGAGAACCTGGGATTAAACTACCAGCAACTATGTGGTGGCCCATCTCCAGTTCCAGGGGATCAGACAGACAGACAGACAGACAGACAGAGATAAGGATGGCAGGCCTGCTAGTCTTTCTTTTTTTCTTATCCTTTTTAAAAAATGTTTATTTATTTATTTATTTATTTATTTATTTATTTATTTATTTATTAGATATAAGTACACTGTAGCGGTCTTCAGACACTCCAGAAGAGGGTATCAGATTCTGGAGAATCTAAATACCTCTTATGGTCTGCATATGATGTACATAACACAGCCTCACATATATTTCTAAATATTTAAAGATGTGTAGGGCCACTGAAAGGGCACAACAATTAACAGCATTGTCTCCTCTTTCAGAGAACCTGGATCAACTACCAGCAACTATATGGTGGCCCATCTCCAGTTCCAGGGAATCAGACAGACAGACAGACAGACAGATATAAGGATGGAAGGCCTGCCTGGATTTTCTTTCTTTATTATCCTTATTTAAAAATGTTTATTTGTTTATTTATGTATTTAATAGACATAAGTACACTGTAGCTATCTTCAGACATTCCAGAAGAGGGTGTCATATGCTGGAGAATCTAAATCCCTCTTATGGTCTGCATTTGATGTACATAAACATAGCCTCACATATACTTCTAAAAATTTAAAGATGGGTGGGGCCACTGAAAGGGCTCAACAATTAACAGCATTGTCCCCTTTTCCAGAGAACCTGGGATCAACTACCAGCAACTATATGGTGTCCCATCTCCAGTTACAGGGGATCAGACAGACAGACAGACAGACAGAAAGTGATAAGGATGGCAGGCCTGCATGGTCTTTCTTTCTTTCTTCTCCGTTTAAAAAAATGTTTATTTATTTATTTTTATTTATTTATTTATTTATTTTTAATGTATTTATTAGATATAAGTACACAATACTTGCCTTCAGACACTCCAAAAGAGGTTGTCAGATTCTGGAAAATCTAAATCCCTCTTATGGTCTGCATATGATGTACATAAACACAGCCTCACATATACTTCTAAAAATTTAAAGATGGGTGGGTCCACTAAAAGGGATCAACAATTAACAGCATTGTCTCCTCTTCCAGAGAACCTGGGATCAATAACCAGTAATTATATGGTGGCCCATCTCCAGTTCCAGGGGATCAGACAGACAAACAGACAGACAGACAGAGATAAGGATGGCAGGCCTGCCTGGTCTTTCTTTCTTTCTTATCCTTTTTAAAAAATGTTTATTTATTTATTTATGTATTTTTTAGATATAAGTACACTGTAGCTGTCTTCAGACACTCCAGAAGAGGGTGTCAGATTCAGGAGAATCTAAATCCCTCTTATGGTCTGCATATGATGTACATAAACACAGCCTCACATATACTTCTAAAAATTTAAAGATGGGTGGGGTCACTAAAGAAAGGGCTCAAAAATTAACAGCATTGTCTCCTCTTCCAGAGAACCTTGGATAAACTACCAGCAACTATATGGTGGCCCATCTCCAGTTCCAGGGGATCAGACAGACAGACAGACAGACAGAGATAAGGATGGCAGGCGTGCCTGGTTTTTCTTTCTTTATTATACTGTTGAAAAAATGTTTATTTATTTATTTATTTATTTTTATTTATGTATTTATTAGATATAAGTACACTGTAGCTGTCTTCAGACACTCTAGAAGAGGGTCTCATCTTCTGGAGAATCTAAATCCCTCTTATGGTCTTCATATGATGTACATAAACACAGCCTCACATATACTTCTAAAAATTTAAAGATGGGTGGGCCCACTGAAAGGGCTCAACAATTAACAGCATTGTCTCTTCTTCCAGAGAACGTGGGATCAACTACCAGCAACTATATGGTGGCCCATCTCAAGTTCCAGGGGATAAGACAGACAGACAGACAGACAGAGATAAGGATGGCAGGCCTGCCTGATTTTTCTTTCTTTCTTATCCTTATTAAAAAATGTTTATTTATTTGTTTATTTGTTTATTTATTTATTTATTTATTTATTTATCAGATATAAGTACACTGTAGCTGTCTTCAGACTCTCCAGAAGAGGGTGTCAGATTCTGGAGAATCTATATCCCTCTTATGGTCTGCATATGATGTACATGAACACAGCCTCACATACACTTCTAAAAATTTAAAGATGGGTGGAGCCACTGAAAGGGCTCAAAAATTAACAGCATTGTCTCCTCTTCCAGAGAACCTGGGATCAACTACCAGCAACTATATGGTGGCCCATCTCGAGTCCAAGGGGATCAGACAGACTGTAGACAGACAGAAAGACAGACAGAGATAAGGATGGCAGGCCTGCCTGGTCTTTCTTTCTTTCTTATCCTGTTTAAAAAATGTTTATTTATTTATTTATTTATTTATTTATTCATTTATTTATTTATTTATATATGTATTTATTAGATATAAGTAAACTGTAGCTGTCTTCAGACACTCCAGAAGAGGGTGTCAGATTCTGGAGAATCTAAATCCCTCTTATGGTCTGCATATGATGTACATAAACACAGCCTCACATATACTTCTAAAATTTTAAAGATGGGTGGAGCCACAGAAAGGGCTCAACAATTAACAGCATTGTCTCCTCTTCCAGAGAACCTTGGATAAACTACCAGCAACTATATGGTGGCCCATCTCCAGTTCTAGGGTATCACACAGACAGACAGACAGACAGAGATAAGGGTGGTAGGCTTGCCTGGTCTTTCTTTTTGTCTTATCCTTTTTTAAAAATGTTTATTTATTTATTTATTTATTTATTTATTTATTTATGTATTTATTAGATATAAGTACACTGTAGCTGTCTTCAGAAAATACAGAAGAGGGTGTCAGATTCTGGAGAATCTAAATCCCTCTTATGGTCTGCATATGATGTACATAAACACAGCCTCACATACCCTTCTAAAAATTTAAAGATGGGTGGGGCCACTGAAAGGGCTCAACAATTAACAGCATTTTCTCCTCTTCCAGAGAACCTGGGATCAACTACCAGCAACTATATGGTGGCCTATCTCCAGTTCCAAAGGATCATATAGATAGACAGACAGACAGACAGAGATAAGGATGGCAGGACTTCCTGGTGTTTCTTTCTTTCTTATCCTTTTTAAAAAATGTTTATTTATTTATTTATTCATGTATTTATTATATTTACGTACACTGTAGCTGTCTTCAGACACTCCAGAAGAGGGTGTCAGTTTCTGGAGAATCTAAATCACTCTTATGATCTGAATATGATGTACATAAACACAGCCTCAGATATACTTATAAAAATTTAATGAAGGGTGGGGCCACTGAAAGGGCTCAATAAATTACAGCATTGTCTCCTCTTCCAGAGAACCTTGGATAAACTACCAGCAACTATATGGTGGCCCATATCCAGTACCAGAGGATCAGACAGACAGACAGGCAGACAGACAGAGATAAGGATGGCAGGCCTGCCAGGTCTTTCTTTCTTTCTTGTCCTTTTTAAAAAATGTTTATTTATTTATGTATTTATTATATATAAGTACTCTGTAGCTATCTACAGACACTCCAGAAGAGGGTGTCAGATTCTGAAGAATCTAAAACCATCTTATGGTCTGCATATGATGTACATAAACACAGCCTCAGATATACTTCTAAAAATTTAAGATGGGTGGGGCCACTGAAAGGGCTCAAAAATTAACAGCATTGTCTCCTCTTCCAGAGAACCTGGGATCAACTACCAGCAAGTATATGGTGACCTATCTTCAGTTCCAAAGGATCATATAGAGAGACAGACAGACAGACAGAAATGAGGATGGCAGGCCTGCCTGGTCTTTCTTTCTTTCTTTCTTATCCTTTTGAAAAAATGTTTACTTATTAATTAATTAATTAATTAATTAATTAATTTATTTATTTATTTATTAGATATAAGTACACTGTAGCTGTCTTCAGACACTCCAGAAAAGGGTGTGAGATTCTGGAGAATCTAAATACCTCTTATGGTCTGCATATGATATACATAAACACAGACTCAAGTATACTTCTAAAAATTTAAAGATGGGTGGGGCCAAAGAATGGGCTCAACAATTAACAGCGTTGTCTCCTCTTCCAGAGAACCTGGGATCAACTACCAGCAACTATATGGTGGCCCATCTGCACTTCCAGGGATCAGACAGACAGACAGACAGACAGAGATAAGGATGGCAGGCCTGCCTGGTCTTTCTTTCTTACTTATCCTGTTTAAAAAATGTTTATTTATTTATTTATTTATTTATTTATTTATGTATTTATTAGATATAAGTACACTGTAGCTGTCTTCAGACACTCCAGAAGAGGGTGTCAGATTCTGGAGAATTTAAATCACTCTTATGGTCTGCATATGATGTACATAAATACAGCCTCACATTTACCTCTAAAAATTTAAAGATGGTTGGGGCCAATGAGAGGGCTCAACAATTAACAGCATTGTCTCCTCTTCCAGAGAACATTGGATAAACTACCAGCAACTATATGGTGGCCCATCTCCAGTTCCAGGGTATCAGACAGACAGACAGAGAGACAGAGATAAGGATGGAGGCCTGCCTGGTCTTTCTTTCTTTCTTATACTTTAAAAAAATGTTTATTTATTTATTTATTTATTTATTTACTTATTTATTTATTAGAAATAAGTACACTGTAGCTGTCTTCAGACACTCTAGAAGAGGGTCTCATCTTCTGGAGAATCTACATCCCTCTTATGGTCTTCATATGATGTACATAAACACAGCCTCACATATACTTCTAAAAATTTAAAGATGGGTGGGCCCACTGAAAGGGCTCAATAATTAACAGCATTGTCTCTTCTTCCAGAGAACGTGGGATCAACTACCAGCAACTATATGGTGGCCCATCTCAAGTTCCAGGGGATAAGACAGACAGACAGACAGACAGAGATAAGGATGGCAGGCCTGCCTGATTTTTCTTTCTTTCTTATCCTTTTAAAAAAATGTTTATTTATTTGTTTATTTGTTTATTTATTTATTTATTTATTTATTTATTTATTTATCAGATATAAGTACACTGTAGCTGTCTTCAGACTCTCCAGAAGAGGGTGTCAGATTCTGGAGAATCTATATCCCTCTTATGGTCTGCATATGATGTACATGAACACAGCCTCACATATACTTCTAAAAATTTAAAGATGGGTGGGGCCACTGAAAGGGCTCAAAAATTAACAGCATTGTCTCCTCTTCCAGAGAACCTGGGATCAACTACCAGCAACTATATGGTGGCCCATCTCGAGTCCAAGGGGATCAGACAGACTGTAGACAGACAGAAAGACAGACAGAGATAAGGATGGCAGGCCTGCCTGGTCTTTCTTTCTTTCTTATCCTGTTTAAAAAATGTTTATTTATTTATTTATTTATTTATTTATTTATTTATTTATTTATTTAATATAAGTACACTGTAGCTGTCTTCAGACACTCCAGAAGAGGATGTCAGATTCTGGAGAATCTAAATCACATTTATGGTCTGCATAAGATGTACATAAACACAGCCTCACATATACTTCTAAATATTTAAAGATGGGTGGCGCCACTGAAAGGGCTCAACAATTAACAGCATTGTATCCTCTTCCAGAGAACCTGGGATCAACTACCAGCAACACTATGGTGGCCCATCTACAGTTCCAGGGTATCAGACAGACAGACAGACAGACAGACAGACAGACAGACAGAGATAAGGGTGGCAGTCCTGCCCGGTCTTTCTTACTTTCTTAACCTTTTAAAAAAATGTTTATTTATTTATTTATTTATTTATTCATTTATTTATTTATTTATTTATGTATTTATTAGATATAAGTAAACTGTAGCTGTCTTCAGACACTCCAGAAGAGGGTGTCAGATTCTGGAGAATCTAAATCCCTCTTATGGTCTGCATATGATGTACATAAACACAGCCTCACATATACTTCTAAAATTTTAAAGATGGGTGGAGCCACAGAAAGGGCTCAACAATTAACAGCATTGTCTCCTCTTCCAGAGAACCTTGGATAAACTACCAGCAACTATATGGTGGCCCATCTCCAGTTCTAGGGTATCACACAGACAGACAGACAGACAGACAGAGATAAGGGTGGCAGGCTTGCCTGGTCTTTCTTTCTGTCTTATCCTTTTTAAAAAATGTTTATTTATTTATTTATTTATTTATTTATTTATTTATTTATTTATTTATTAGATATAAGTACACTGTAGCTGTCTTCAGAAAATACAGAATAGGGTGTCAGATTCTGGAGAATCTAAATCCCTCTTATGGTCTGCATATGATGTACATAAACACAGCCTCACATACCCTTCTAAAAATTTAAAGATGGGTGGGGCCACTGAAAGGGCTCAACAATTCACTGCATTGTCTCCTCTTCCAGAGAACCTGGGAAAAACTACCAGCAAATATATGGTGGCCCATATCCAGTTCCAGAGGATCAGACAGACAGACAGACTGACAGACAGAGATAAGGATGGCAGGCCTGCCTGATTTTTCTTTCTTTCTTATCCTTTTTAAAAAATGTTTATTTATTTATTAATTTATTTATTTATGTATTTATTAGATATAAGTACACTGTAGCTGTCTTCAGACACTCCAGAAGGTTTTATAAAACCTTTATAAAAAGGTTTTATAAAAAGTGTTAAATTTTTTAAAAATTAAAAAAAAAATACCAGATCACCATCACACAGCATTGGCTGTCTTCAGGTTTATCCTTTCAGCCTCCAAAACAAAAAGCAATGGCTGGCTGTCTTCAGGTGTATCCTATTCTCCAGTCTTATTTCCAACCTAAGAGCTGGGCTGAGCTGCCTCATTATGTAATTGCAAACCTTCCTTGGTTTGTCTTTTCCATTTCTAAGACTAACAGGCCTTTTTCTATTTAGAGAATATGCTCATGACTGTACTTTAGATATAGTAAATATAACTGTTGGTTATAAAACTTGTTTTCTAGGAATTTTTAAAGGGCAATGGCAGAGTTTATTTTTTAAAAATATTTTGCATTTATTTATTTGTGTGAGTGATGAAGCTCAGGTCTTCAAACTCGTCAGGAGGTATGATTACCTCCCCTCTCTCTCAACCCCTCTCTCTCCTCTCTCAATGATTGTGTAAGAATGTTTTGCATGTGGATGCTGTGCCCACAGACTCCAGAACAGAGTATTAGATCCCCTGGAACTGGAGATGGGCCACCATATATAATACTGGTAATTGAGCCCAGGTTCTCTGGAAGAGGAGACAATGCTCTTAATTGTTGAGCCCTCTCTGTAGCCACATCTTTCTTTCTTTTTTTTTTTGAGTATATGTGAGGCTGTGTTTATATACATCATATGCAGACAATAAGAATGATTTAGATTCTTCAGAATCTGACACCCTCTTCTGGACTGTCTGAAGATAGCTACAGCATACTTAAATATAATAAATATATAAATCTTTAAAAAGAAAAAGAAAAGTAAAAAAGAAAGAACAGGCCTGCCATATGCATGTTCATAGAGGAAAATGGAAGAGACCCCAATCTAACCTCAGCAGGGTGCTTCCTTCTGGATGGTAGCTCACAGTTTCATCCCAGCAAGACAGGCAAATCACTGAGTTCAAGGACAGTAAGGTTCAGGACAGCCAAGGTTAGGAAGGAAAAGGGTCTATGTTGAGAATACAAACCGACAAAAATAAAACTAGGAAAAAGAAGTGACAGTGTAACTTGGGGTAGGGTACCAAAAAGAGAAAGCTTTCTGTTACCACTTACAAACAGCAGTAGACTTGCACCCTTCTGCCCAGGTCCCTGCCTTCCTTTCTAGGAATTCTAAGGATGCCAGGGGGTGGGGCAATCCAGATTAACTTTTTAATAACAAAGACTTGGTCTTTGATGTCTAGAGGAAGCCCTTCTCAGTGCCTTTAACTACCACTGAACTTTCAGGGCTGTGACTCAACTGTAACAAGGAACAGGGCTAAGAACCTGCAGCCTTTGAAAACAACTATTTTTTTAAAGAGGGGGACACAAATCAGCAGTAGAACCCCTCAGGTTCAGCCATAATACTTGTTAGGGAAACAGCCTCAATGTCCGGAGCTGAGGTCTCATGGGTGAACTGCTTCAAGCTCTGAGTATCATTGAAAGAAAGAAAAGTTATCATGTGGTTGCTTAATTTATTTATTTTATTATTTCTATTTTTTGTTTTCTTTTGTTTTGTTTTAGAAAAGGCCTCAGTCTGTAGCTATGGCTGACCTAGGACAGACTACATGTGTTAATTAGGGTTTCACAGCTGAGAAACAGACCATACCTATGTAAGACTTAGAAAACCCAACAGTCAGTGGTGGCTTGAGCTCTTAATGAGAGCACTCTGGAGGCAGAAGCAGTCAGTTTCTGAGTTCGAGGCCAGCCTGGTTAAAGACAGGGATAGGCAGGGCTAGGCAAGGCAGGGCTGGGCTAGGCTAGGCAAGGCAAGGGGCTAGGCTAGGCTACGCAAGGGGCTAGGCAAGACAGACAGACAGAGAGAAAGACAGACAAGGATGGAAGGCCTGCCTGGTTTTACTTTCTTCTTTATCCCTTTTAAAAAATGTTTATTTATTTATTTATTTATTTATGTATTTATTAGATATAAGTACACTGTAGCTGTCTTCAGACACTCCAGAAGAGTGTGTCATATTCTGGAGAATCTAAATCCCTCTTATGGTCTGCATATGATGTACAAAAACACAGCCTCACATATACTTCTAAAAATTTAAAGATGGGTGGGGCCACTAAAAGGGCTCAACAATTAACAGCATTGTCTCCTCTTCCAGAGAACCTGGGATCAACTACCAGCAACTATAAGGTAGCCCATCTCCAGTTCCCGGGGATCAGACAGACAGACAGACAGACAGACAGACAGACAGAGATAAGGATGGCAGGCCTGCCTGGTCTTTCTTTCTTACTTATCCTTTTTAAAACATGTTTATTTCTTTATTTATGTATTTATTAGATATAAGTACATTGTAGCTGTCTTCAGACACTCCAGAAGAGTGTGTCAGATTCTGGAGAATCTAAATCCCTCTTATGGTCTGCATATGATGTACATAAAGACAGCCTTACATATACTACTAAAAATTTAAAGATGGGTGGGGCCACTGTAAGGGCTCAACAATTAACAGCATTGTCTCCTCTTCCAGAGAACCTGGGATCAAGTACCAGCAAAAATATGGTGGCCCATCTCCAGTTTCAGGGGATCAGACAGACAGACAGACAAACAGACAAGGATGGCAGGCCTGCCTGGTTTTTCTTTCTTTCTTATCCTTTTTAAAACATGTTTATTTATTTATTTATTTATGTATTTATTAGATATAAGTACACTGTAGCTGTCTTCAGACACTCCAGAAGAGGGATCAGATTCTGGAGAATGTAAATCCCTCTTATGGTCTGCATATGATGTACATAAACACAGCCTCACAAATACTTCTAAAAATTTAAAGTGGGTGGTGCCACTGAAAGGGCTCAAAAATTTACAGCCTTGTCTCCTCTTGCAGAGAATCTGGGATCAACTACCAGCAACTATATGGTGGCCCACTCCAGTTCCAGGGTATCAGACAGACAGACAGACAGACAGAGATAAGGATGGCAGGCCTTCCTGGTCTTTCTTTTTTTCTTATCCTTTTTAATAATGCTTATTTATTTATTTATTTATGTATTTATTAGATATAAGTACACTGTAGCTGTCTTCAGACACTCCAGAAGAGAGTGTCAGATTCTGGAGAATCTAAATCCCTCTTATTGTCTGCATATGATGTACATAAACACAGCCTCACATTTACTTCTAAAAATTAAAGATGGGTGTTGCCACTGAACGGCTCAAAAATTAACAGCATTGTCTCCACTTCCAGAGAACCTGAGATCAACTACCAGCAACTATATGGTGGCCCATCTCCAGTTCCAGGGGATCAGACAGAGAGACAGACATACAGACAGATAGAGATAAGGATGGCAGGCCTGCTTCGTCTTTCTTTCTTTCTTATCCTTTTTAAGAAATGTTTATTTATTTATTTATGTATTTATTAGATATAAGTACACTGTAGCTGTCTTCAGACATCAGGAAGAAGGTGTCAGATTCTGGAGAATCTAAATCCCTCTTATGGTCTGAATATGATGTACATAAACACAGACTCACATTTACTTCCAAAAATTAAAGATGTGTGGGGCCACTGTATGGGCTCAACCATTAACAGCATTGTCTCCTCTTCCAGAGAACCTGGGATCAACTACCAGCAACTATATGGTGGCCCATCTCCAGTTCCAGAGGATCAGACAGAGAGACAGACAGACAGACATATAGAGATAACGATGGCAGGCCTGCCTGGTCTTTCTTTCTTATCCTTTTTAAGAAATGTTTATTTACTTATTTATGTATTTATTAGATAAAAGTACACTGTAGCTATCTTCAGACACTCCAGAAGAGGGTGTCAGATTCTGGAGAATCTAAATCCCTCTTATGGTCTGCATATGATGTACATAAACACAGCCTCACATATACTTCTAAAAATTTACAGATGGGTGGAGCCACTGAAAGGGCTCAACAATTAACCGCATTGTCTCCTCTTCCAGAGAACCTGGGTTCAACTTCCAGCACCTATATGGTGGCCCATCTCCAGTTCCAGGGTATCAGACAGATAGACAGACAGACAGACAGAGAGACAGAGATAAAGAAGGCAGGCCTCCCTGGTCTTTCTTTCTTTCTTATCCTTTTTAAAAAATGTTTATTTATATATTTATTTATTTATTTATTTATTAGATATAAGTACACTGTGTCTGTCTTCAGACACTCCAGAAGATGGTGTCAGATTCTGGAGAATCTAAATCCCTCTTATGGTCTGTATATGATGTACATAAACACAGCCTCACATATACTTCAAAAATTTAAAGATGTATGGGGTCACTGAAAGGGCTCAACAATTAACAGCATTATCTCCTCTTCCAGACAACCTGGGATCAACTACCAGCAACTATATGGTGGCTCATCTCCAGTTCTAAGGTATCAGACAGAAAGACAGACAGACAGACAAGGGTGGCAGGCCTGCCTGGTTTTTTTTCTTTCTCATCCTTTTTAAAAATGTTTATTTATTTATTTATGTATTTATTAAATATAAGTACACTTTAGCGGTCTTCAGACACTCCAGGAGAGGGTGTCAGATTCTGGATAATCTAAATCCATCTTATGGTGTGCATATGATGTACATAAACACAGACTCACATTTACTTCCAAAAATTTAAAGATGTGTGGGGCCACTGAAAGGGCTCAACCATTAACAGCATTGTCTCCTCTTCCAGAGAACCTGGGATCAACTACCAGCAACTATATTGTGGCCCATCTCCAGTTCCAGTGGATCAGAAAGACAGACAGACAGACAGACAGAGATAAGGATGCCAGGCCTGCCTGGTCTTTCTTTATTTCTTATCCTTTAAAAAAATGTTTATTTATTTATTTATTTATTTATTTATTTATTTATTTATTTATGTATTTATTAGATATAAGTACACTGTAGCTGCCTTCAGACACTCCAGAAGAGGGTTTCAGATTCTGGAGATTCTAAATCCCTCTTATGGTCTGCATATGATGTACATAAACACAGCCTCACATATACTTCTAAAAATTTAAAGATTGGTGGGACCACTGAAAGGGCTCAACAATTACCATCACTGTCTCCACTTCCAGAGAACCTGGTATCAACTATCAGCAACTATATAGTGGCCCACCTCCAGTTCCAGGGGATCAGACAGACTGTCAGACAGACAGACAGAGATAAGGATGGCAGGCTTGCCTGGTCTTTCTTTCTTTCTTATCCTTTTGAAAAAATGTTTGCTTATTTATTTATTTATGTATTTATTAGATATAAGTACACTGTAGCTGTCTTCAGACACTCCAGAAGACGGTGTCAGATTCTGGAGAATCTAAATCCCTCTTTTGGCCTGCATATTATGTACATAAACACAGACTCACGTATACTTCTAAAAATTTAAAGATGTGTGGGGCCACTGAGAAGAATGGGAGGGTAGGGAAGTGGGGGGAGGTATGGGGGACTTTTGGGATAGCATTGGAAATGTAATTGAGGAAAATATGTAATAAAAAAAAACAGTGAAAAACATAACAAAACAATTAACAGCATTGTCTCCTCTTCTAGAGAATCTGGGATCAACTACCAGCAACTATATGGTGGCCCTTCTCCAGTTCCAGGGTATCAGACAGACAGACAGACAGACAGACAGAGATAAGGATGGCAGGCCTGCCTGGTCTTTCTTTCTTTCTTATCCTTTTTAAAAAAATGTTTATTTATATATTTATTTATTTATTTATTTATTTATTTATTTATTTATTTATTAGATATAAGTACACTGTAGCTATCTTTAGACACTCCAGAAGAGGGTGTCAGATTCTGGAGAATCTAAATCCCTCTTACGATCTGCATTTGATGTATATAAACACAGCCTCACATTTTCTTCTAAAAATTTAAAGATGGGTGTGGCTTGGAATAAGATGAGTAACCCTGAAAAAGTCAAAAAATGAAAAATCACACTGTAGGATTTGGAATATGGTGAGAAACCCTGAAAAAGTCGAAAAATGAGAAAAGCATGCCGGAGTACCTGGAATATGGTGAGAAACACTGAAAAAGTCTTAAATGAGAATATCACACTCTAGAACTTGGAATATGGTGAGAAACCCTGAAAATGTCGAAAAATGAGAAAATCATGCAGTAGGACCCAGAATATGGAGAGAAACCCTGAAAAAAAAGTCAAAAAATAAGAAAATCACGCAGTAGGACCTGGAAGCTGGTGAGAAACCCTGAAAAAGTCGAAAAATGAGAAAATCAATCTGTAGGATCTGGAATATGGTGAGAAACCCTGAAAAAGTCGAAAAATGAGAAAATCACATTGTAGGACTTGGAATATGGTGAGAAACCCTGAAAAAGTCGAAAAATGAGAAAATCACGCAGTAGGACCTGGAATTTGGTGAGAAACACTGAAAAAGTCTTAAAATAGAAAATCACACTGTAGTACTTGGAATATGGTGAAAAATACTGAAAAAGTCTTAAAATGAGAAAATCACACCTTAGGACCTGGAATATGGTGAGAAACCCTGAAAAGGTCAAAAAATGAGAAAAATCACACTGTAGTACATGGAATATGGGTAGAAACTCTGAAAAAGTCGCAAATTATAAAATGACAGTGTAGGGCCTGGAATATGTTGAGAAAACCTGAAATATTCGAAAAATGAGAAAATGACAATGTAGAACCTGGAATACCGTAAGAAACCCTGAAAAAGTTAAAAAATGAGAAAATCACACTCTAGGACTGGAATATGGTGAGAAACCCTGAAAAAGTCGAAAAATGAGAAAATCATGTAGTAGGACCCAGAATATGGTGAGAAATCCTGAAAAAAGTCGAAAAATGAGAAAATCACGCAGTAGGACCTGGAAGCTGGTGAGAAACCCTGAAAAAGTCGAAAAATGAGAAAATCAAACTGTAGGACCTGGAATATGTTGAGAAACCCTGAAAAATACGAAAAAGGCAAAAATCACACTCTAGGACTTGGAATATGATGAGAAACCGTGAAAAAGTCAAAAAATGAAAAAATCACACTGTAGTACCTGGAATATGGTGAGAAACACTAAAAAAGTATTAAAATGAGAAAATCACCCAGTAGGACCTGGAATGTGGTGAGAAACCCTGAAACAGTCGAAATATAAGAAAATCAAACTTGTAGTACATGCAATATGGTGACAAACCCTGAAAAAGTCGAAAAATGAGAATATCACACTCTAGGATTTGGAATATGATGAGAAACCCTGAAAAATTCAAAAAATGAGAAAATCACACTGTAGGACTTGGAATATGGTGAGAAACCCTCAAAAAGTCGAAAAATGAGAAAATCATGCACTAGGACCAAGAATATGATGAGAAACACAGAAAAAGTCTTAAAATGAGAAAATCACACTGTAGGACCTGGAATATGGTAAGAAACCCTGAAAATGTCGAAAAATGAGAAAATGACACTGTAGGAGCTGGAATATGGTTGAGAAGTCATGAAAAAGTAAAAAAAAAAAAAAAGAAATACACACTTGTAGGACTTGCAATATGGTGAGAGACCCTGAAAAAGTCTTAAAATGAGAAAATCACACTGTAGGACTTGGGATATGGTGAGAAACCCTGAAAAAGTCGAAAAATTAGAAAATCAAACTTTAGTACCTGGTATATGGTGAGAAACACTAAAAAAGTATTAAAATGAGAAAATCACACAGTAGGACCTGGAATATGGTGAGAAACCCTGAAACAGTTCAAAAATAAGAAAATAAAACTTGTAGTACATGCAATATGGTGAGAAACACTGAAAAAGTCGAAAAATGAGAATATCACACTCTAGGACTTGGAATATGATGAGAAACCCAGAAAAAGTCTAAAAATGAGAAAATCACACTGTAGGACTTGGAATATGGTGAGAAACCCTGAAAAAGTCGAAAAATGAGAAAATCACACTGTAGTACCTAGAATATGGTGAGAAACACTGAAAAAGTCTAAAAATAAGATAAAACTTGTAGTACCTGAAATATGATGAGAAACCCTGAAAAAGTCAAAAAATTAGAAAATCAAATTGTAGGAACTGGAATATGCTGAGAATCCCTGAAAAATTCGAAAAATGCGAAAATCACACTCTAGGACTTGGAATACGATGAGAAAACCTGAAAAAGTCAAAAAATGAGAAAATCACACTGTAGTACCTGGAATATGGTGAGAAACACTGAAAAAGTCTAAAAATAAGATAAAACTTGTAGTACCTGAAATATGGTGAGGAACCATAAAAAAGTCGAAAAATGAGAAAATCACACTGTAGGACTTCGAATAAGATGAGAAACCGTGAAAAAGTAAAAAAATGAGAAAAATACACTGTAGGAGCTGGAATATGGAGAGAAACCCTGAAAAGGTTAAAAAATTAGAATATCATAATTGTAGGACCTCCAATATGGTGAGAAACCCTGAAAAAGTCGAAAAATGAGAAAACCACACTGTAGGACCTGGAATATGGTGAGAAACACTGAAAAATTCAAAAAATGAGAAAATCACACAGTAGGACCTAAATATGGTGAGAAACCTTGAAACAGTCGAAATATAAGAAAATCAAACTTGAAGTACCTGCAATATGGTGAGAAACCCTGAAAAAGTCGAAAAATGAAAAAATCACACTGTAGGATTTGGAATATGATGAGAAACCATGAAAAAGTCAAAAATGAGAAAAATATACTGTAGGAGTTGGAATGTGGTGAGAAAAACTGAAAAAGTCGAAGAATAAGAAAATCACACAAGTAGGACCTCCAATATGGTGAGAAACCCTGAAAAAGTCGAAAAATGAGAAAATTACAGAGTAGGACATGGAATATGGTAAGAAACCCTTTAAAAGTCGGGAAAAAAAAGAAAATCACACTGTAGGATTTGGAATATGATGAGAAAACCTGAAAAAATCAAAAAATGAGAAAATCACACTGTAGTACCTGGAATATTGTGAGAAAACACTGAAAAAGTCTAAAAATGAGAAAATCACACAGTAGGACTTGGAATATGGTGAGAAACCCTGAAACAGTCGAAAAATAAGAAAATCAAACTTGTAGTACCTGCAATATGGTGAGAAAACCTGAAAAAGTCGACAAATGAGAAAATCATACTGTAGGACCTGCAATAGGGTGAGAAATTCTGAAAAAGTCAAAAAATGAGAAAATCACACTGTAGGACTTGGAATATGATGAGAAAACCTGAAAAAATCTAAAAATGAGAAAATCACACTGTAGGAGCTGGAATATGGTGAGAAACCCTGAAAAGTCAAAAAAAGAGAAAAATCACACTGTAGGACCTGGAATATGGTGAGAAAACATGAAAAATTCAAAATGGAGAAAATCACACTCTAGGACTTGGAATATGATGAGAAAACCTGAAAAAGTCCAAAAATGAGAAAATCACACTGTAGGACTTCGAATATGGTGAGAAACTCTGAAAAAGTCAAAAAATGAGAAAATCAACCTGTAGGACTTGGAATATGGTGAGAAACCCTGAAAAAGTCAAAAAATGAGAAAAATCACACTGTAGTACATGGAATATGGTGAGAAACTCTGAAAAAGTCGCAAATTAGAAAATGACAGTGTAGGACCTGGAATATGTTGAGAAAACCTGAAATATTCAAAAAATGAGAAAATGACAATGTAGAACCTGGAATAAGTAAGAAACCCCGAAAATTTTAAAAAAAGAGAAAATCGCACTGTAGGACCTGGAATATGGTGAGAAACAGTGAAAAAGTCAAAAAATGAGAATATCACACTCTAGGACTTGGAATATGGTGAGAAACCCTGAAAAAGTCAAAACATGAGAAATTCATGCAGTAGGACCCAGAATATGGTGAGAAACCCTGAAAGAAGTCGGAAAATGAGAAAATCAGGCAGTAGGACTTGGAAGCTAGTGAGAAACCCTGAAAAAGACGAAAATGAGAATAACAAACTGTAGGACCTGGAATATGTTGAGAAACCCTGAAAAATTCGAAAAAAGCAAAAATCACACTCTAGGACTTGGAATGTGATGAGAAATCCTGAAAAAGTAAAAAAATGAGAAAATCACACTGTAGTACCTGGAATATGGTAAAAAAGTATTAAAATGAGAAAATCACACAGTAGGACCTGGAATATGGTGAGAAACTCTGAATAAGTCGAAAACATGAGAAAATCACGCAGTAGCCTGGAATATGGTGAGAAACCCTGAAAAAGTCGAAAAATGAGAAAATCACGCAGTAGTACTTGGAATATGGTGAGAAACATTGAAAAAGTCTTAAAATGAGAAAGTCACACAGTAGGACCTGGAATATGGTGAGAAACTCTGAAAATGTCGAAAAATAAGAAATTCACACTTGTAGGACCTGCAATATGGTGAGAAACCCTGAAAAAGTCGAAAAATGAGAAAATCACACTGTAGGACTTGGAATAAGATGAGACACCCTGAAAAAGTCAAAAATGAGAAAATCAGACTGTAGTAGCTGGAATATGGTGAGAAACATGGAAAAAGTCTCAAAATGAGAAAATCACACAGTTGGACACGCAATATGGTGAGAAACACTGAAACAGTCGAAAAATAAGAAAATCAAACTTGTAGTCCCTGCAATATGGTGAGAAACCCTGAAAAATTCCAAAAATGAGAAAATCACACTGTAAGATTTAGAATATGATGAGAAACACTGAAAAAGTCAAAAAATGAGAAAAATACACTGTAGAAGCTGGAATATGGTGAGTAAACCCTGAAAAAGTCGAAAAATAAGAAAATCACACTTGTAGAACCTCCAATATGTTGAGAAACCCTGAAAAAGTCTTAAAATGAGAAAATCACACTGTAGGACTTGGAATAAGATGAGAAACCCTAAAAAAGTCGAAAAATGAGAAAAATACACTGAAGGAGTTGGAATATGTTGAGAAACCCTGAAAAAGTCTTAAAATGAGAAAATCGCACTGTAAGACCTGGAATATGGTGAGAAACCCTGAAATATCGAAAAATAAGAAAATCAAACTTGTAGTACCTGTAATATGGTGAGAAACCCTGAAAAAGTCAAAAAATGAGAAAATCACAATATAGGACTTGGAATAAGATGAGAATCTGTGAAAAAGACAAAAAAATGACAAAAACACACTGTAGGAGCTTGAATATGGTAGAAACCCTGAAAAAGTCCAAAAATAAGAAATTCACACTTGTAGGACCTGCAATATGGTGAGAAACCCTGAAAAAGTCGAAGAATGAGAAAATCACACTGTAGGAGTTGGAATATGGTGAGAAACCCTGAAAAAGTCGAAAAATGAGAAAATCATGGACTAGGACCCAGAATATGATGAGAAACCCAGAAAAAGTCTTAAAATGAGAAAATCACACTGTAGGACCTGGAATATGGTAAGAAACCCTGAAAATGTCGAAAAATGAGAAAATGACACTGTAGGAGCTGGAATATGTTGAGAAGTCCTGAAAAAAGCCAAAAAAAAAAAAAAAAAAGCCAAAAAAAAAAAAAAAAAAAAAAAAAAGAAATACAAACTTGTAGGACTTGTAGGACTTGCAATATGGTGAGAGACCCTGAAAAAGTCTTAAAATGAGAAAATCACACTGTAGGACTTGGAATATGATGAGAAACCCTGAAAAAATCAAAAAATGAGAAAATCACACTGTAGTACCTGGTATATGGTGAGAAACACTAAAAAAGTATTAAAATGAGAAAATCACACTGTAGGACCTGGAATATGGTGAGAAACCCTGAAACAGTCCAAAAATAAGAAAATAAAACTTGTAGTACATGCAATATGGTGAGAAACACTGAAAAAGTCGAAAAATGAGAATATCACACTGTAGGACTTGGAATATAGTGAGAAACCCTGAAAAAGACGAAAAATGAGAAAAATCACACTGTAGTACATGGAATATGGTGAGAAACACTGAAAAAGTCTAAAAATAAGATAAAACTTGTAGTACCTGAAATATGGTGAGAAACCCTGAAAAAGTCGAAAAATGAGAAAATCACACTGTAGGACTTCGAATATGATGAGAAACCGTGAAAAAGTAAAAAAAATAAGAAAAATACACTATAGGAACTGGAATATGGAGAGAAACCCTGAAAAGGTTAAAAAATTAGAAAATCACAATTGTAGGACCTCCAATATGGTGAGAAACCCTGAAAAAGTTGAAAAATGAGAAAAACACACTGTAGGACCTGGAATATGGTGAGAAACACTGAAAAATTCAAAAAATGAGAAAATCACACAGTAGGACCTGAAATATGGAGAGAAACCGTGAAACAGTCGAAATATAAGAAAATCAAACTTGAAGTACCTGCAATATGTTGAGAAACCCTGAAAAAGTCGAAAAATGAAAAAATCACACTGTAGGATTTGGAATATGATGAGAAACCATGAAAAAGTCAAAAATGAGAAAAATATACTGTAGGAGTTGGAATGTGGTGAGAAAACCTGAAAAAGTCGAAGAATAAGAAAATCACACAAGTAGGACCTCCAATATGGTGAGAAACCCTGAAAAAGTCGAAAAATGAGACAATTACAGACTAGGACATGGAATATGGTAAGAAACCCTTTAAAAGTCGGAAAAAGAGAAAATCACACTGTAGGATTTGGAATATGATGAGAAAACCTGAAAAAGTCAAAAAATGAGAAAATCACACTGTAGTACCTGGAATATTGTGAGAAAACACTGAAAAAGTCTAAAAATGAGAAAATCACACAGTAGGACTTGGAATATGGTGAGAAACCCTGAAAAAGTCAAAAAAATGAGAAAAATCACACTGTAGTACATGGAATATGGTGAGAAACTCTGAAAAAGTCGCAAATTAGAAAATGACAGTGTAGGACCTGGAATATGTTGAGAAAACCTGAAATATTCAAAAAATGAGAAAATGACAATGTAGAACCTGGAATAAGTAAGAAACCCCGAAAATTTTAAAAAAAGAGAAAATCGCACTGTAGGACCTGGAATATGGTGAGAAACAGTGAAAAAGTCAAAAAATGAGAATATCACACTCTAGGACTTGGAATATGGTGAGAAACCCTGAAAAAGTCAAAACATGAGAAATTCATGCAGTAGGACCCAGAATATGGTGAGAAACCCTGAAAGAAGTCGGAAAATGAGAAAATCAGGCAGTAGGACTTGGAAGCTAGTGAGAAACCCTGAAAAAGACGAAAAGTGAGAATAACAAACTGTAGGACCTGGAATCTGTTGAGAAACCCTGAAAAATTCGAAAAAAGCAAAAATCACACTCTAGGACTTGGAATGTGATGAGAAATCCTGAAAAAGTAAAAAAAATGAGAAAATCACACTGTAGTACCTGGAATATGGTAAAAAAGTATTAAAATGAGAAAATCACACAGTAGGACTTGGAATATGGTGAGAAACTCTGAAAAATTCGAAAACATGAGAAAATCACGCAGTAGCCTGGAATATGGTGAGAAACCCTGAAAAAGTCGAAAAATGAGAAAATCACGCAGTAGTACCTGGAATATGGTGAGAAACACTGAAAAAGTCTTAAAATGAGAAAATCACACTGTAGGACCTGCAATATGGTGAGAAACCCTGAAAAAGTTGAAAAATGAGAAAATCACACTGTAGGACTTGGAATAAGATGAGACACCCTGAAAAAGTCAAAAATGAGAAAATCAGACTGTAGTAGCTGGAATATGGTGAGAAACATGGAAAAAGTCTCAAAATGAGAAAATCACACAGTTGGACCTGCAATATGGTGAGAAACACTGAAACAGTCGAAAAATAAGAAAATCAAACTTGTAGTCCCTGCAATATGGTGAGAAACCCTGAAAAATTCCAAAAATGAGAAAATCACACTGTAAGATTTATAATATGATGAGAAACACTGAAAAAGTCATAAAATGAGAAAAATACACTGTAGAAGCTGGAATATGGTGAGTAAACCCTGAAAAAGTCGAAAATAAGAAAATCACACTTGTAGAACCTCCAATATGTTGAGAAACCCTGAAAAAGTCTTAAAATGAGAAAATCACACTGTAGGACTTGGAATAAGATGAGAAACCCTAAAAAAGTCAAAAAATGAGAAAAATACACTGAAGGAGTTGGAATATGTTGAGAAACCCTGAAAAAGTCTTAAAATGAGAAAATCGCACTGTAAGACCTGGAATATGGTGAGAAACCCTGAAATATCGAAAAATAAGAAAATCAAACTTGTAGTACCTGTAATATGGTGAGAAACCCTGAAAAAGTCAAAAAATGAGAAAATCACAATATAGGACTTGGAATAAGATGAGAATCTGTGAAAAAGACAAAAAAATGACAAAAACACACTGTAGGAGCTTGAATATGGTGAGAAACCCTGAAAAAGTCCAAAAATAAGAAATTCACACTTGTAGGACCTGCAATATGGTGAGAAACCCTGAAAAAGTCGAAGAATGAGAAAATCACACTGTAGGAGTTGGAATATGGTGAGAAACCCTGAAAAAGTCGAAAAATGAGAAAATCATGGACTAGGACCCAGAATATGATGAGAAACCCAGAAAAAGTCTTAAAATGAGAAAATCACACTGTAGGACCTGGAATATGGTAAGAAACCCTGAAAATGTCGAAAAATGAGAAAATGACACTGTAGGAGCTGGAATATGTTGAGAAGTCCTGAAAAAAGCCAAAAAAAAAAAAAAAAAAAAAAAAAAAGAAATACAAACTTGTAGGACCTTGTAGGACTTGCAATATGGTGAGAGACCCTGAAAAAGTCTT